>NW_014579034.1:0-699 GCF_000485595.1 Priapulus caudatus
AGCGACCTGAGGTGAAATTATAGCAAATGTTCAAAAAAAAATTTTTTAGGCTTGGGGCCGGGGGGGGTTCGTTCGAAACCCCCGAACCCCCCCTGGCTACGGGCCTGATTTATATACTTATTTATTTATTTCATTTGTTTCTTTATTTATTCGGATTTTTCTACTTTCTTTCTTTCTTTACTTTATTTGTTTATTTTCTCATTCATTTCTTCGTTCAATCATACATTTATTCACTCACTGATTAATCAATTCATTCATTCATTCATTCATTCCTTCCTTTATTCATTCATTTATTCATTCATTCATTCACACATTCACAGATTCATCAATTCATCCATCTATCCTTCCATCCTTGGCGCCACCTTGACGTGACCCTGACGTGACCTTGACCGGCGCTTACCTGTATCGTCACGTAGTCGGCGACACGCAGCGCTGTGTCTCCGTGCTCCTTCCCGACGACGTGTCGCTTGGCGACGTCCATGGCGCCCATGGCGATGCCGTTCCAGACGGCGGACATCAGAATGTAGAAGAATGGGTCAACGACCTCGTCGTTAGAGATCGCTCCGTCGCCTGCCGACGTCATGTGTGGAGAGAATAATTTATTATATATATATATGTGTGTGTGCGTGCGTGCGTGCGTGCGTGCGTGCGTGTGAATCTTTCTCTCTCTCTCTCTCTTGCTCTCTCTCTCTCCCCTCT
>NW_014579034.1:4941-6460 GCF_000485595.1 Priapulus caudatus
TAATAACAATAATCTTGACGTCATGCGGCCATGATGCCGAGGCGAGCCGAGGATTGACACTTTGTGTCCTCCAATCACAGCCTACGCCGCACCTCCCTGAGAAATTCTTATAGGTGAGGACCCATCACGGTACGGAATCGCCGATCTCAGGTACTAGGGCATTCTGCTAGGCAAGAACGGTTTCCTACGATAGAGTTTGGCACAACAACAAAAATAACACGTCGTTTAGCGCACTGCGCTACGTCCTTTTGTTGCATTTTGGCATCTCCGTAATCACAATAAGCCCCACCTTCTTCGTTGATGGGCATGAATGGAGCGTCACGGACGTGACCAGGTCCCGTACCTACTGTTTTTCGCCAAGCTTTTTACTTTTCGTAAATAATGAAATGCCCGGACGATGCATTTCGCATCGAAGAGGAAAATTTCCTCCATTTTCACACGCTGTCGGAAGTGAGCGAGTGCGTCGACAAGTGAAAATTTCACCAAAACACAGCACATTTCAGCACCTATCCAAACAAAGGACTCATTCTAAGATGGGTACAGAAGTTCAGGGTCCTCATCCGAACCTCGATGCCAAAGGGAATACTGCCACACACTCAGAGAGACAAAAGAGCGCAAGGACAGAGGAGAACATCACCTCAGGCAGGACCTCGGTTGGCCGCAGTCCAAAGAAGTCGTTATGTTGGCGCAGCCAACAATTGGGCATTCCGAGGGAGTTTCTGAGGAGAATTTTGATTCAGGATCTGCATTCGTACCCATACAGGATAGAAATTAAGCATAAGCTGTCCCAGATAATTCTCCTCAGAGACTCCCTCGGAATGCCCAATTGTTGGCTGCGCCAACGTAACGACTTCTTTGGACTGCGGCCAACCAAGGTCCTGACTGAGGTGATGTTCTCTTCTGTCCTTGCACTCCTTTGTCTCCATGAGTGTGTGGGAGTATTCCCTTTGGCATTGAGGTTCCTGACAGTCCCATGCACCCTAAACTTCTGTACCCATCTTTGTTTGGATAGATGCAGCAATTGTATTCCTTCTTGAAACGTGCTTGTACAGTTTTGAACGATTTGGTCAAAAAGTACGTTTCCACGGACCATGATTTCTGTCGAAGAGTCCAAGGCATCTTGAAAAACTCTTGATTCTAATCTGATTGACAACTATTCACCTCTTTAAATCTGAAAAAATGAAAGGGTTCACATCAATATCAAAAAAATTATTAACACTTGTTTGGGTTGCATTTTTTGGGTCACCCTGTACACATTCCAGTTATGCAGTATCGTATTTTGTGGTTACCCGAGGCGTTATGAGTGCTCTGACTGCGTGACGTACTATTCGTCGTAACTATAGTATCTTATGGCCTAACGCCAGTGAACTGTTACGTGCGAGAATATAGGGCTTCGGCGTGAACGCGAACCCGACGTATCTATTGAGATGACCGGGAGTGTGAATAAGAAGTAACGGCACCTATCGTCGGCTCTCGGCGTTCTCCTTCCTCCTCGCGCTACTTCTCGTGCCTTCTTCTT
>NW_014579034.1:7626-10435 GCF_000485595.1 Priapulus caudatus
CGTGTCTTTGTAGCTCCTAGGGCGGCTTTTTTTCCAAACGGTATAACATAGGAAGGATTTAGGCGCCTTCTGATTGGCTGGAATTTGGATAGATGTCAGCCTCCATGACTTGTAGCCAAAATCCCCAATTATCTACCAAAAACTTTCCCGAACTTTCTGTAAGTTAGGTTGAAGTGGTTTTTTAGTATGTTTTTTTTAAAACAACATGGGTTTGAGTGAATTAACCCAATATGATGCCGTTTCTTGAATGATTTGCTTGGACTGAAGAAAACCTTCAAAACAAGAGAACAAACGCCATTTGTAAATGTTTGTTTTGGTTTATGACCGCTAGATAAGTATAAGTTTTCTGATGTATTTTCCATAAAAAAACACATATTTTACTCATTATTATAACATATAATATCACTATAATTGCAATTCTTTGTGCAAATGTGTTATTTTCATCGTAATCTTAAGTTATGAGTGGGTCTGAGCTTATAGTTATAGCTGTCAAGTTTCTGTTTATGTCCGTGCCGTGGTCCGATTAGTTTACGTTTCAGCTGACCTCAGGGTTAAACACTATAGGCTACTACTACGTCTATACTACCGTACTAGTACTACTACTACTAGCGTCAACGAGTACGAGTACGTATAGCTCTAGTTCTGTCGTAGCCCTAGTACTAGTACCGTCGTAGCTCCCGTAGTACTGTCGTAGCCCTTTGCTCCTTCCTCCTGCGACGAAGCACTACGAGTGCGTGTATACGTACGTATGTAGTATTACGAGAGCCCAGACCCTCTCATAACTTAAGATTGAGATAAAAATAACACATTTGCAGAAATAATTGCAATTGTATTGATATTATATGTTATATTAATGAGGAAAATATTTCGTTTTTCATGGAAAATACATCACAAAACTTACTTATCTAGCGGTCATAAACCCAAACAAACATTTACAAATGGCGTTTGTTCTCTTGTCAAAGGCAAAGCAAATCGAAGCAGCCAATCAGAAGGCGCTAAATTCTTCGCTATGTTATACCGTTTCGAAAAAAAATTTCGCGCCCCCGGCGTTCTGATTTCTACGGTTTTTCGGCTTCCTTATATACGGCCTGGTTGCTACCTGGACGTGTGCGATTCACCCCCTTCCCCTAGCAACAAGCAGCGGCAGAACACGAACGACGTGTTTGGCGAGAGAAAATGCCTGCCGTCGCCTCAAATGTACATAAAGTTATTTGCGTGTCTATATAATATGCTATATAATTGTCAAACCCTACCTAATTTGCAGAATTTTTTTTCAAATATCAAAACTCCTAGCCCTTATTCATTCACATACCAAAAATGAGCACAATCCGTTGAACCTGAACTGACTAATGGCAATTCCCATTTTTGACCAAAAATTGCCGTGACTCGCAAGTACGTCGACTGGCGTGCTCCAAAATAGGATGTTTAATATGGGACCATAGCAATAACAACTATCTCCAATTTCAAACATGTGGATCAAACGGTTTCTGAGTTATCGTTGACCATAGCCAAATGTTGACGGACGGACGGACGGACGGACGGACGGACGGACGGACGGACGGACGTACGACGGACGACGACCCATGGCAATAGCTCAACTTGACGATGTCAAGGTGAGCTAAAAACGGATAATCCGGAAAGGCCTTGGAACCAAGGGTTCCGGAAAATCGGTGTTGTACCTGTACAAACATTGGTACATTAACAACGATTTTTTAGCCTCGTCTATCAAAAATAAAAAGTCAAGTAAAATCAAAATTCGGACAAGTAAAAATTGCTTCTTGTTGCCCGACAGGCCAACCAGATCTGAAAATAAGCGCCGAGGCCTTTAAGATCTTTAATTGGATATTGTAGATATACGCAAGCGATTCTATCTCCCCCCCCCTCTCACTCTCGTTCTCTTGCTTTCTTTCTCGCTTTCTCTCTCTCTCTCTCTCTCTCACTTTTTCTTTTTATCGCTCTTTTTCTCTCTCTATCTTTATCTCTCGCTTTGTTTCTTTTTCTCTCTCCCTTTCTCTCTCTCTCTTTCTCCTCTTCTCTCTCTCCTTTCCTGGCTCTCTCACATGCCTCCCTCTCTCTCCCTGCCCCTCTCCCCCTCTCCCCCTCGCCCTCCCCTTTCTCTGTCACACCTACCGTACACCATTGCCGTGCTAGGGCAACCGTAGCGGGCGATAGTTTTACACAACATCACCGCCGTCGTGTGGTTCTCCCCATGCCTTCCCCTCTCTCCCTACCCGTCTCCCTCTCTCCCCCTCTCCCCCTCGCCCTCCCCTTTCTCTGTCACACCTACCGTACACCATTGCCGTGCTTGAGCAACCGTAGCGGGCTATAGTTTCACACACCATCACTGCTGTCGTGTGGTTCTCTCCCTCTCCCCCTCTCCCTCTCTCCTCCTCTCCCTCGCCCTCCCCTCTCTCTGTCACACCTACCGTACACCATTGCCGTGCTAGAGCAACCGTAGCGGGCGATAGTTTCACACACCATCACTGCTGTCGTGTGGTTCTCTCCCCCTCCCCCTCGCCCTCTCTCCTCCTCTCCCCTTGCCCTCCCCTCTCTCTGTCACACCTACCGTACACCATTGCCGTGCTAGAGCAACCGTAGCGGGCGATAGTTTCACACACCATCACCGCTGTCGTGTGATTCTCGCCCATGCCTCCCAGTGATTTCGGTACGAGCAACCCCAGCAGTCCGAGCCCAGCCAACGCTTCCATGCTCTGCCGGGGATAGATGTATGATGCATCGCACTCGATCTGCGAATATAGTAAAATAAAAACTAGTGAAGTAAATCATATAATCTTAATAATAATAATAA
>NW_014579034.1:13086-14690 GCF_000485595.1 Priapulus caudatus
CACGGCATGTGGACGTATGACCGTACGGCAGACTTCGATTAGTTGTTTCTGGATGGATTTCTGTCGGTCGTTGAGTTGCCATTGCAGGTCCCAGGCATAGCTCAGACCCCAGTACTCGCTCCTTCCCCACTGTTTGCTCGCAGCCATGCTTGTCTGTGACAAACACATATCCAGGGTAGAAAGAGCGAGATAGTCTCATATATATCTTAATCCTACCATATGTAGACACCGGGTGTAAAAAAAACCGCCGTTATGTAGACAGATTCGTTAGGTAGACATATTTGCTGTCTACCTAATGTTAATATATAAATACTTTTTTATTTTCTATTCTCTTTGCGATCGTAAGATATATGAACACACTAAGCGCTATATACATTGTAATACCACGAACAGACAGAGAAAGAAAGAGAGAGGGAGAGAGAGAATGAGTGATAGTGAAAGACAGACAGAGAGAGAGCGAGAGAGAGAGAAAAGGAGAGAGAGAGAGAAAGACAGACATAGAGAGAGAGAGAGCGAGAGAGAGAGAATGAGAGAGAGAGAGAGAGACAGAGAGAGAGAGAGAGAGAGAGAGAGAGAGAGAGAGAGAGAGAGAGAAAGCGAGAGAGAGATAGAGAGAGAGCAAGAGCGAAAGAGAGAAGGAGAGAGAGAGAATAATTATTATGTCATTAAAATAAAAGAATATATACAGTCTTCGTCAACTACCAAATCATTGTTATAGCTAGGTGCATCATCATTTTTCATTAAACGCTGATAATATAAAACATTAGATTATAGTAACGCTAGAGTGATAATAAAACACGGGCGTTACACATTCCTACTGCGCTTAATTTATTTTACCACCCCCTCTACTTCCCCAACACACATCATTATCCTTACGATCATTATTGTTTTAACGAAATAAAGAGGGTATATAAAAAAGAACCCGAAATTAATAGAGACCTGCGTTCTCTCACCTGAGGTGTGTTGTCGAAGAAGAAGAAGCCAACAATAAGAAGCAGCAGTAGCAGTAGCAGCAGCAGCAGCAGCAGCAGCAGCGGCGGCAGCAGCAGCAGTAGTATACGCACGCACGGTGAGATGCTATCTGATGATTGACCTCACACTCACTCTCCGCTCACACATTTATACCACTGCCTGGGGCTGTTACTGGGCTAGGACCACTTCAGGCAAGCACAAGGTGTGCCTGGACTGGCCTGGACATTCAGCAGCCGGATATCCGCACGAAGCGCGCCAACGCCGCTAGCGACGCTCTAACACGTCTTTGCTGCCTCCTCCTTCACCTTACACGGTTTACATATATAACGCAAGCACCAACTTCGCTGAATTGAGCAGTTCTGGCCATTCGACGATCGGTTTGACTAACCAGGGAGCTCGACATTTCTTAGAAATGCTTCCAATTCGAAGTTCGTTATTCGGCGCGCTTTCTTTGCCGTAATAAACGAATTTCTAGTTTCTTCTTTGTTTGTTGTTGTTGATGAGGGTAATACATATGTTTTGCGACAGACGGCGCAACGAACGCCGAATCTAGAGGCATATTAGACTGGTACCCGTTTGCCACCTTTACTCCGGCATATCGCTACACTCACGCGTAGTGTAGCGTCTGGAAC
>NW_014579034.1:15720-17449 GCF_000485595.1 Priapulus caudatus
GTTCCCACGTCGATTACCCGTCGAGTGACTAAGCTGAGCCGAGAGGTGGGAGCGAGTGCCAGTCTATGGGCTATAGGCGGCGGGGCGGCGGCGGCCTGCTTTCCAACTCCCGTACGAGCCTCGACATTGGAACGTTGCAAAAACGTCGCAAGGTTCGCGAATGTCAGAATTTCGACAGTCTTTCTGTGATTTCGCGTGACACAGCTCGGTTACGAACAGATTACTCGGTTACAGTTTTTATAACAAGTGAACACTGTTCACGTTCCAAATGTCTGCCCTCTGTGTCCCCCACTAAAATTGCGGACTGTTCGCTGGCAGCTATGGATTCGTGCGCTGGCCTATGCATTCGGCGCACGGATCCATAGCTGCCAGCGCTGCATACTGTCGTAGGACGTTCCCGCGGTCGCGTGCGCCTTGCCGCGGAACTGCGCGCAGCACTTCGGATTAACACCTCCTTTCGGCAACGCTTCTCTAGTATCCCATCTCATCTGGATGTAGTGAAATGGCGTATAGGGTATAGTCGCAGTTGTGATGTACTATCCTTGCGTTGTGTTATTGTTCTCTATTCGTAGTAAATGTATAATCGTATTAATGTCTTAGTTTATAAACCCAATTCGTTGTTCGTTTTGTGTTTGCGTTTTCGCTTGAAGGATGTCAGTTTCAACGCGTAATTGTGCATACACGTTTTTTGTATGATCACGCCGCGCCGCTGTCACGCGCAAAAGAAACCAGGGAAACGATGGGTGATCTCAAGGCGCTAGTATGTATTGGCATACACCACCGACACCTCGATAGTCAATATCCACACCCGACAATCAACGTCAAAGTCAATATCAATATCAATGAACAATACCAACAATCAATATCAGCATCAGCAACCGACGCACTCGTACCGTATTTCGCGCGCGTGTACCGTCACACGTATTGTTACAGAATCATACAATCAACGCACGAGTACCGCTACATGTACTGTTACAGAATCATACAATCAACGCGCGCATACCGCTACACGTACTGTCACAGAATCATACAATCAACGCGCGCATACCGCTACACGTACTGTCACAGAATCATACAATCAATGCGTGCATACCGCTACGCGTATTGCTCCAGAATTATACAATTAACACAAAGTAAAACGAACCAACGTAAATGACGCTTGCGCGTCGTCTCTCTCTCTCTCTCTGCCTCTCTTCCTACTCCTCTCTGTCCCTCTCCGTCGTCGTCTGTCGACCCACGGTGGATGCTCTGCGCCTTCGTCTTCTCTTCTCCTCTTCTTCGCTGGGCTTGTCCGACCCTCGCTCGGCGCTGCCACGTGTCTAATGTAGACTTCTAACTCTCCCTCGCCCACGCGCCGTTTTGCTGCGTGGCTCTGCTACACGTGCGTCTCTCTCTCTCTACTGTCCTGCCTAACTTAGCGAAAACTATCCACTTCTCCTTCGATCACGCACGGCTATACTGCGTGGCTCTACTGTACTGCCTAACTTGGCAAAAACTATCCACTTCTCCTTTGCTCACGCACGGCTATACTGCGTGGCTCTACTGTACTGCCTAACTTGGCAAAAACTATCCACTTCTCCTTTGCTCACGCACGGCTATACTGCGTGGCTCTACTGTACTGCCTAACCTGGCGAAAACTATGCATTTCTCCTTAGCTCACGCGCGGCTCTACTGCGTGGCTCTACTGTACTGCCTAACCTGGCGAAAACTATGCATTTCTCCTTTGCTC
>NW_014579034.1:17846-29773 GCF_000485595.1 Priapulus caudatus
CGTGATCTTGCAGCAAAACCGCTCCCACACCCACATCCGACGCATCCGTACGTACCACGAACTCCTTGTCGAAGCGTGGCAACTTCAATATAGGTGACGCGCTGAGCATGGATTTTACTTCGCTAAACGCGCGATCGTGCTTCTCAGTCCATGGTAACTTGTTAGGTGACTCCTTCTTTGTGAGGTCAGTCAGCGGCGCCGCGGCCGTCGCGTAATTTGGGCAAAACCCGCGGTAGAATCCCGCCAGGCCCAGGAACGATCTCAGTTGCTTCTTGTTGGCTGGAACTTCAACCATCATGACTTTTTCTACTTTGTCGCTCTGGGTGCTCAGCTCCTCTTAACCGACGCCGTAGCCTAGGAAATCAAGGGTGGGGTATCCGAAAAAGCACTTGCTGGGCCTCATTGTCAGTGACGCTCGTTCGACTCGGTTGAAGACTTGGCGCAGCACCCCCAGTTGCTTCTCCCAGTCTTCATCCTCTGTCTCTATATTTAAGGCTTCTTCCCCTGCTTTCCCCATTTCCAAGGGAGTATTCTTTTGTCCCCTCTCCATCTTCAGGGCTTCTTCCCATGCTTTTCCCATTTCAAAGAGAGTATTCCTTTGTCCCCTCTCTTTCTTCAGAGCTCCTTCCCCTGCTTTCCCCATTTCTAAGGGCGTATTCTTTTGTCTCCTCTCTTTCTTCAGGGTTTCTTTTCCTGCTTCCCCTATTTCCAAGGGAGTATTCATTTGTCCCCTCTCTATCTTCAGGGCTTCTTTCCCTGTTTTCCACATTTCCAAGGAAGTATTCTTTTGTTTCATCTCTATCTTCAGGGCTCCTTCCCCTGCTTTTCCCATTTGCAAGAGAGTATCCTTCTGTTCCTTCTCTATCTTCAGGTGTCCTTCCCCTGCTTTTACCATTTGCAAGGGAGTATCCTCCATACTCGCTGGTGCCTTCTCTCTGAGGAAGGTTGCCAGTTCCTTTGAGCACCCTGACGTGAACTGCTCCTTTAGCATAGGGCATTTGAGGACCTCGAAGGTGTCCTCAATGTTCGACAGGGTGATCGACCTTATTAGGTAGTTCTCTAGTCTGGCTGCGAACTCGGCAGGGGTTTCGCTCTGCTCAATCTTCCCTCCGAAAAACTTGTTTTTGAAACCCTCTTCTGTTAGCCTAAATCGCTTCAACAGTGCAGCCTTCAGGATGCCGTAGTTGCTGGCTTCGCCTTGTGGCAGGCGGGAGTATACGTCCAGGACCCTGCCCTGTAGGAGCGCACTCAGGTACGTGGCGTAACCTTCTCTTGGCCACCCTTGCATCGCAGCGTACCTCTCGAACCGTAACAAGTAGGCATCCATGTCGTCTTTACGCTCGTCAAATGGAGGAAACTTTGATTCCCTCCTTGCCAAGTAGCCAGCAAGACTCGGATCGACCTCGCCGTTGGCCTGGCTCCCAGAGTCGCCCCTCTCCACTTTAATCTTTGCCATCTCTAGTAAGTGGCTGTCATGTTCCGTTTCCCTCTCGTGTTCGGCCACACGCTGTCGTTCGCGTTCCTCGCGTCCCTCGCGTTCGGCTGCACGCTGTTGTTCGCGCGCTTCCCTTGCCGCACCCTGCTGCTCCACAACGAACCGTTGCAACTCAGTTCCGGCCAGCCCATGCTTCTCGCCTTCCTCTCGCAGCGCACGCCCATCTATCGCGCCCGCGTCGGGGACAAAAAACCGAGTGTTATCTCACGCGCGTTATTTCGCGACCGCTTTTTCTGCTGCCGGCGGGGGGTAGTAACCGTGGCCTTTACGCGGTGTAGCGTACGGCTTACTGGCGTGATCACGTCGGGGTCACCATTGTCAACGTGTAGTTGTGCATACTCGTTTTTGTATGATCACGCCGCGCCGCTGTCATGCGCAAAAGAAATCAGGGAAACGATGGGGTAATGTCAAGGCGCTTGCATGTATTGTCATACACCACCGACACCTCGATAGTCAATATCCACACCCGACAATCAACGTCGCAGTCAATATCAATATCAATGAACAACACCAACAATCAATATCAGCGTCAGCAACCGGCGCACTCGTACGGTATTTTGCGCGCGCGTACCGTCACACGTATTGTTACAGAATCATACAATCAATGCGCGCGTACCGCTGCACGCACTGTTACAAAATCATACAATCAACGAGCGCATACCGCTACACGAACTATCACAGAATCATACAATCAACGCGCGCATACCGCTACACGTACTGTTACAGAATCATACAATCAATGCGTGCATACCGCTACGCGTATTGCTCCAGAATTATACAATCAACGCAAAGTAAAATGAACCAACGTAAATCACGCTTGCGCGTCGTCTCTCTCTCTCTCTCTTTGCCTCTCTTCCTCCTCCTCCTCTCTGTCCCTCTCCGTCGTCGTCCGTCGACCCACGGTGGATGCTCTGCGCCTTCGTCTCCTCTTCTCCTCCTTCTTCCCCTTCGCTGAGCTTGTCCGACCCTCGCTCGGCGCTGCCACGTGTCCACTGTAGACTTCTAACTCTCCCTCGCCCACGCGCCGTTCTGCTGCGTGGCTCTGCTACACGTGCGTCTCTCTCACAACAACGTGCGCTCAGAAAGGACGCGCTTCTCTCCCCCACGCACGGCTGTGCTGCGTGGCTCTACTGTCCTGCCTAACTTGGCGAAAACTATCCACTTCTCCTTCGCTCACGCACGGCTATACTGTGTGGCTCTACTGTACTGCCTAACTTGGCGAAAACTATCCACTTCTCCTTCGCTCACGCACGGCTATACTGCGTGGCTCTACTGTACTGCCTAACTTGGCGAAAACTATGCATTTCTCCTTCGCTCATGCGCGGCTTTGCTGCGTGGCTCTACTGTCCTTCCCGCTTGCGCTCTTGCACGGTACTCCTCGCCTCGCGCGCGTGCTGCGAGCTGGCCAGGTGCACCGCCTAGCTACGTGGCTTTGAAGCCAGTCGACGGGAACCGGCTAACCGTGACAATCAGCCTTTCTTTGTCTCTCGTGCGACGTAAGACGGGGACGATAAAGATCACAGTAAAGATAACACGTCTTTGTTGTAACAGATTAGATAATTTATTCTACTCAGTGATTCCAAATACAGGTTATAATTATGCGTGTTACTACACACTTCACAAAACCCGCAGCTGTAAACTATTATCGCCGTGCGGCGACATATGTTCACACCCAGCCTGAAAAACTCTCGTTCTTGTTTTGCTGCGCCTACGCAGTTACTTCCTTGATCACGTGGCGATTAGTCAAGCGCGACGACTTATTCTCAAAGCTTCTGTGGAACTATCGTCACGCACGACGAGTGACGTTCTAGAACTTTCTAAGAAAGTGACGCTGTGCTTGCTGGCACGTAAACCCGCGTAGCACGCCTACACACGCCCCCTACCAGAAATGCTTTTCGACTCCATTGTCGAAAACAAGCGTCCCAAGATTTCCCCGTACTATTTGTACAATTATGTCGCGTATGCCGTTGCGCATAGCGTTTTGCGCTTACAACTAGTTTTAACTACTACTACTACTAGTATGTGAATCCGTGCACGATGATCGCGATATGTGATCTAAAACTTTCCTTAACTAAGTCTTAATTAACTTGGTACCCTTAACTAACTTAACTAACGCGCGTATAAACATTAAAGTCAAACCTACACATTGATAAACACAACTAATGATACTCGTAATGGCCTTACTCGAATTCAAACGTAGGCCTGCATGCGTGTACGACACTACACTATGTGCTCAGCGCTAATCTTACGCGTAGTGCTAATTCGAGCCTCCACGAAAAAGCGGAATTGTTGGGAAAAGGCACGGACATAATTGAAGGAGATACAAAGGCTCGCTCAGCATCTCGTCCATGCGTCTCCCAGTAAACGTGTGAACCAATTCATCAGGGTCGTATCTGTTCTTGATTAGGCAGGCTTCTGTACAATGACAGTGGGCACCATTAGATGCGCCCTTGTTGGAGCCTTCGTTATGACATCGACTTCCACTGTCGTATTGATAGGCTCGCTCACGTTGCCTTCCTGCACAGTTAATCTTGCCCGTTTTACTGACTGTGTCGGGTAACTTGATTCCTCGCTCGCTTTTCGTCTTCTAGCCGACTGCTCACTGCCGGTATCCTCTTCTAAATCTGATTTTACATCAAAGCTAGTGGATTCGTTTTCCGACTCCGATGGGGTGTAGATGATTGTTTCATCATCACTTTCGCCAAGTTACTGAGTAGTGTTAGGCTTCTGACCCTCAATGTCACTTGCAAATGGATCCTTCGCGATTGGAGCAACCGCACGAGACATTGGCGGCTGCGGTTACTCTGTAGAATCCGCTGAAGCCGGTGCCTTGGGCGTTGTGATGAAATGACTTAGGTGGAGTTTGTCTTCCTCATTGAACTCATCATCACTACTACCCTCCTCGTCGAGTGAATATGCTAATGTCGCTGCCATCTGAGGCTGACGACGTTCTCTCTCTGGCACCTCTTGCATAACTATATCTGTAGTATCAGGCTGCTTGATCTGTGTGTCCTTGTTTGCACTTGTATTAGGTCCTAGCTCATCGATGATTTGTTGGATTTTGATCTCTGGCGTGGGATCACTTTTAGTTTTGATTCGTGACAGTGCATCTGCATTTCTGTGGGCTAGGCCACAGCAATACTCAACTGTCGCATTGTGTTCCGAAATGACTAATTGGTATCGCTGAAGTCGAGTATTCTTAAGATTTGGGGTTGTTAGCTAATATTGTTGTGGTTTATTATCGCTAATGATGACAAACTTTGCGCCGGCCACGTGATGACGCAACTTCTGTAGAGTATAGACGATGGCGTATGCTGCTCTTTCTATGACTGGCCAACGCATTTGTTTAACTGATGACTGATGTTTGATATAACAACCTCGTTCCCTTCGTCGTTTGTTTGTGTAAAGGCGGCTTCTACTGCGTATGATGAGGCGTCTGTGAATAGACGGTAGCTCTTGGTAGGGTCCGGATATACTAAGATTGAGCTTCTATGAGTTTCTGCTTCAAGGTCTGAAATGCGTGTTCTGCATCTTTTTTCAATTTGAATTTGGCGTATTTGTGTATTAATGCTGTTAGTGGGTCTGCAATGTTTGCAAATGACTTAATGTGTGCCCAGTAATAGCTTGCCATGCCCAATAATTATCGTACTTCTTTGATCGTTTTAGGTGCTTTAAGCTGTTTGACTACCTCGATTTTCTCGGGTTGAGACAATGTTTCCTAAATAATTAACCTTGTCTTTGAGAAATTCACACTTTAAAGCTTTAAGCTTGAGCTCTGCATCGAGTAACCTGTCAAAAACCACTTCAATGTCTACTAGGTTTTGTTCGAAGGTTTGGCTGAAAATGATTATATCATCTATGTATGGAATGGCACGGCTGTGATGTAAACCATTTAATACCGCATCTAAAAATCTTTGATAAACGCTAGGTGCATTCGACAAGCCGGACGAATGGACATTGTAGTGAAATGCACCTCTGTAGGTGATAAAACAAGTCTTGGCTTGGTTCTCCTCTGCCATTGCTATTTGGAAGTAGCCCGACTTTAGGTCAAGAGTTGAATAGAAACGTGAGTTTCCTAACGATCCAAAGATATCTTGTATACAGGGCAATGGATATGTGTCATTCCATGTGACCTTGTTAAGCTTCCTGTAGTCTATGACCATTCGTCCTTCAGGTTCATCTTTCTTGGGAGCAATGAAGGCTGGACTTGCCCACGGGCTAGGTTCCATTATCTTGGCTTGCCTTGTGTTATATTATCTGTTCTATTATCATCCTTACGTCGTTGCGGTAAAGGTGTTGAGTCCAGAGAAATATCTCCTGCAACACGAGATCACGAAGAGAGAAGGGATCTCACATGTGGAGAATATTCGAACGGCACAGCCACAAGCTCGTTGGGATTGTAGTAAGCCAGTACAACAAGAAGATGTGCCAAAGGGCGTACGTCGCCAGTCTCATAGGGCAGCGACAATGGCATATCCACCCGACGAGGAGGGTAGTAGTGATGATGAGTTTAATAAGAAAGACGAACTCCTGCTAAGTCATTTCATCACAGCTACCAACACACAGGTTTCAGCGGGTTCTACGGAACAACCGCAGCCGTCAATGCCTCGTGCAGTTGATCCACTCATTATGGATCCATCTGCAAGTGACATTGAGGCTCAGGAGCCTAATTCCACTCAGCAAGTTGGCGAAAGTAACGATGACACAGTCATCTATACCCCGTCGGAATCGGAGAAATCCATAAGTCCTGATATGGAACCAGAATTAGAGGCGGAAACCGGTAGTAACAGTCGTTCAAAAGATGGAAGGTGAGCGACGGAACAAGTAAATTGAACGTTTCGGTACAGCCTGTGAAGCGGGCACGATTAACTAAAGAGGGAGACCCCGAATACGGCTCAACTGATACGACAGTACAGATTGCCGTAATAACGACTGCTCGAACAAAGGTGCATGTAATGGGGCCTGCGGTCAGTCTACAGGAGCCGGTCGAAGCGGGAGGAGATGAAAGCACGATTACGCAGGGAATTAAGAAGGAAATCGAGAAGGAAATTAAGAAGGAAATCAGGCGGGAAGTTAAGAAGGAGATTAAGACGAATTTTGGTGAAGCTATAGACGCCGATAGCTATGTGGATGCTAAGTTCAGGAGCCCACATCTCTGACGCGAGTATCTAAATATTACTTACTCATCAGAAGATGTTCAGCGGCTCACGCAAGACGAACATAATAAGAAAGCAGAGATGCCAGAAGTCCAGGTTAATACTATATCTATGGTTCCGAAAAGTGGACATTCCGTGGAATCAGTAGCTATAGTACAGGAGCCACGCGTAAGAGTGGTATCGCAAGGGTCTGAGAATAGAACTCTTGTTACTCGGGTTAAGAGTTATTTCAATAAGGCATGGCCTAGACACTAAGAGGTTATTCCTATTCCTCTTCCAGATTCGGTCTGTGCGTGGGCACAGCCCTTGGTGATATGACAGCCACACAGGAGGCCGTGTTTGTACCGAAGGGGATTATATTCATTACCCAATCGACCTGGGCTTTGGCATTTACCCTTGAGATCCAGCCAATCACGGACTACATGAACGGAATTGACAGGCAAATTAGATATATGCTTAAGGAGCGACCCAGTCAACATTACAATACGATCAATCCAAGTCTGGGACGCTTTCAGAATACTGTACATGAATTTGTTGATTCACACGCAACTACTTTTTGTTTGAAACAAGGCGTTTAGTTAATAGATTGCAAGATCTCACAAGTATGTTTGTCAAGCAACGCCCTAAGCGTTCGCTTCTACCATTTATGGGGAAAGTTTCTATACGGAACAGCGGATGAGGAGGATATCGCGCGATTGGATTTGAGACTGTCCCAATTTCGATTGTCCCAAGATGCTTTCCAGCACGCATTGGAGGATAGTTTAACTGTTTTTAATATCATCCACACACAGGTGCAGCTTAATAGAGCCACTATAAATGATCTGATTAATGGTACAGATGACTTACGCAAATTCTTAAATAGGGTTATTCACCGGCTTGACCGGTTAGCTGCGTCTACGAACGATAAATTATCCACACTTAATCGGTTTCAGTCTACCACTGATGCACTGAAGATGGCACTCCATGATGTTACGAATGTCATTACAGGTTTAGAACAAGTACTTAGTGATCTTATAACAAGCAAATTAGCAATATCTTTGGTATCGCCGGCGCAACTTTGGACATTACTGCGAGCCATTAAGGAAACGTTACCGGACTATCTCGCCGTGCCAAGGGATATTGAGGAGGGCATCCTTTATTACTATCTGTTGGAAACAGTTGTCGTACCCACGGTTACGTCTTTTCACGGTTTGGCATTTTTTTCTTTGAAACACGTTTGTCAGATATTTGACGTTTACCAGATATACCAGGAGTCTATCAAAACTTTTGATAGACTCCTGATTATACCTACACCGGTTTTTATTCCCAACTCTACTGCTTACGTGTATTATGATATAAATTCGCAGTATGTGGCCTTTGCACAGAATAGAGCACGTTATTTTTATCCAAAGGCGGACCTAATGCGGAAATGTCTGGATGATAACCAGGACATTTGCCAGTCCGCTTCGGAAATCTACTATGTAGCCGGTTCATCCGACTGCGTAGTATCACTTTTTCTTAATCAAGAGGAGCACATCTGGCAGCGTTGTCCGCGACGTCTTAATATTGCTCGGCATCAAAAACATCATGTGGCGTATCTTACTAACGGCAATTGGCTAATAACGTCAACCAAACCATTTCTTCTTTCATGTCAATCTGGGCATGACACACTTTTGTGAATACCGACATTTACATTCGTTTACAGTAGGTTGTCACCCTGGCTTCTGGGTGTTCGGCTCACTCACCCTCGTTCACTTTGCCGACCTTCTATCATCACGATTCTTGTGTTGATATTACTAATTATCTGCAGCAAATGTTGCCGCCACAGTTGCCACTGCCTACCATTTGGCATGACTTGGCAGCATTTGCGGTTCGGCCAGGTAACGCTACGGATCTGCTGCCTGCTTCAATTTTACCCTCAAAGCTATACGTCAATAAAGCGTTTGACATACCGTATGAGCAATTAAAGGAGTCCATTGCTAGCAGTCGTCGCATTTTGAGTGCGGGAGAAGCATTCCCATTGCTGGGTGCTTCAGTTGGTTTTTCGGAGGTGCAGTTGCAACAGTTTGCCATTTATGCGTTCCTCACCATCGGTTGTGCGGGGATCATTTGGTTTTACTGTAAGAAAACTAATCCAGGNAGTTTACTCTAGCGTTCATAGTGGTTATTTTACAGCTAATTTTTTAGGATATAATTACGTCTACATAAAAGTTTCATGGTCAATTACCATTAGACAACTATTATTAATAAAATGATTTATAACTAGTGCGACTACAGTTTGGAATTGCAACGACCGGATTTGTCATACGGTTGTCTCTGCCCCGTGTGACTTCTCACTGTGTCTTTTCAAACACTCGATCTGCTGAGAATGTTACATCACACAGATGCCACTTATTACGGTTTCTCTTCCCCGTGTGGCGTTCTCATGTGTGTCTTCAGGCAGTACGCCCGATGTTGTGAAGGCAGCATCACAAGCGCGCACTTATACGAGTTCTCTTCCCGTTGTAGACTTCTCATGTGTTAACTTTACTCTACTGCAGATAGTGACAATGAGGGAAGCATCACACAGTTTGCCACTCGATATCAGATTTTCCCAGAATTAATTCTCACGTACTCATGTGCTTCAGGGAAGCTGCACGTACTATGGTCACACACGTTCCGATATGTCTACCCTGTTTGGCATTTCAAGTTGACGAGCCACGGGGTGTTTTGCCTTCGAAAGACAGCCTTGTCTCACTATGTAGAATGTCACGTCCTATATATCGGCTCTTCCTACAAAGTTAGTATAAGAGAATAGAAATCAATGCATTAAACACCGCTATTAATGTGTAGAACAAAACGCGCCTGTGTATGTTTGCATATAACTGTTGTATCGTAAACATTCGAAATTAATATCATCTAAACCATCACGCGTCATTTTAACCACTGTAAGTTCAGAGCACATATAATAGTCACTCGAAACTAAAGTATCACTGAATTATATAAGAACATCTCTTACCCCATGGTAAGTCACTGTGAACCGTCGTGTGTGGTGTTCCCTACCAGACTGATGTTACAAACGTTATGGTGTAATTATATACCTGCTGTTATGAATGTAAACCGGTCTGATCTCCCTTTAAATGCTGTTCTGTTTTTCGTGAGTTACAGGAACTCGAGGAGTTTTGCCTGCGATTCGCACTCAATCACTTGACTGCCGTCACCCAATCAGTGGCATTCGCTGAACTTGACAAGCCAACGCTAAAACGCTTCATACAGCGCGCCGGCACGCGGGGAGCCTTCAAATACTGAGCTAGGTGGCAGCACCGTCCAACTGTGCTCTCTGAATGTGAGCCATATATTATTTGTTGATATGTGAATGTCATACACAAATGTACCAATATCATACAAATATCATGTATAAATGTAAATGTATCTTACAGAAGTCGTGTACGAATGTTTGAATATCACACGAATGTCAAGCGTTCAGTCATACCTTCTTGTATTGTAAGTCTGACATAACATGATTCTAAAACATATCTCTCACTGCTAATGTATTATGATGTCGGCAGACTGTCTATATTTTCTATATATATATCTATATCTATATATTTTCTATATATATTTTCTATAGACTGTATATTTTCTATTTGTGAGCAGTCGATTTACTATTGTATTTTTGATCTAATGATGAACATCTGTAAAACTTTATCATCTTATCACAAGTAAGATCATATAAGATAACTTGTATAAGATGAGTAATTATTAGTTGAGTTGTAATTATCTTTCTCTTGATCTCACTTATTATAAAATGGCAAGCTTTTTGTGCTGGATGTATTTTGTTTGGCTTATTTTTGTGCGTAGCAGTTGGTTGAAGATGATTGTTTGAGCGAGGGGTAGACGATTGGATTGTCATCGTTGTTAAAGTTTAAATACTGTTATGCTAATTTATGGTTGTGATTGTTGTGTTGTTCAGGGGAGTAATAGGCTATATTTTCTGTACCTCCTCCCCCTCCCTCTGACGCTCTCCCTCCCACCCCACCCCTCTGACGCTCTCCCTCCCACCCCACCCCCTGACGAGGAAACAACTGTTTGTTGCCGCGAGAGATAGGTGGCAGGCAAATCGCTGCTTGCTGTATTGAGCTCTGTATATATATGCATACTCGTTTTTTGTATGATCACGCCGCGCCGCTGTCACGCGCAAAAGAAACCAGGGAAACGATGGGAGTAATGTCAAAGCGCTAACATGTATTGTCATACACCACCGACACCTCGATAATCAATATCCACCCCGACAATCAACGTCAAAGTCAATATCAATATCAATAAACAACACCAACAATCAATATCAGCATCAGCAACCGACGCACTCGTACGGTCTTTCGCGCGCGCGTACCGTCACACGTACTATTACAGAATCATACAATCAACGCGCGCATACCGCTACACGTACTGTCACAGAATCATACAATCGATGCGTGCATACCGCTACGCGTATTGCTCCAGAATTATACAATCAACGCAAAGTAAAACGAACCAAAGTAAATCACGCTTGCGCGTCGTCTCTCTCTGCCTCTCTTCCTCCTCCTCCTCTCTGTCCCTCTCCGTCGTCCTCTGTTGACCCGCGGTGGATGCTCTGCGCCTTTGTCTTCTCTTCTCCCCCTTCGCTGAGCTTGTCCTACCCTCGCTCGGCGCTGCCACGTGTCCACTGTAGACTCCTAACTCTCCCTCGCCCACGCGCCGTCCTGCTGCGTGGCTCTGCTACACGTGCCTGCGCGTGGCCTAATCCTTTTGCGATTGGCTGAGCACAAATAAGTTGCATTTGATTGGTTGATTTAATGACGGTACATAAATCGATTTAATGACGGTACATAAATCGATTTAATGACGGTACATAAATATCATTTATGTCCCTTCTCGCCTGCCATATGCGTGCGTGTGTGCGTGCGTGCCTGTGTGTGCCGGTGTGCCTGCGGGCGTGCTTGCGTGTGTGCCTGCGCGCGTGCATGTGTGCGCGTGCGTGCGTGACTGCATGCGTGCGTGCGTGTGTGCCTGCGGGCGTGCCTACGCGCCATTTTGGATGGTCTGGCGGATTTTTGTATCTTATGCTGTGATTGGTTGATTTATGTACGGAAGTATGTATGTCCCTTCTCGCCTTGGTTGATTTATGTACGGAAGTATTCATGTCCCTTCTCGCCTTGGTTGATTTAATGACGGTACATAAATGATTTAGTTACGATACATAAATGATTTAGTTACGGTACATAAATCAATTTAATGACGGTACATAAATATCATTTATGTCCCTTCTCGCCTGCCAT
>NW_014579034.1:33028-34305 GCF_000485595.1 Priapulus caudatus
ATTCTAGATACCTATAGACACATGTCTTAGCTATACTCTCTGTGAATATTGAGTTTATTGACGCGCGATTGGCACAATTACACAACACGAATAATTTTACTTCTAATGCTTTCTACACGTCCACGAGGCATCTACCTTGCGTGCATAATGCAAATTATTGCACTCTAGTGCCGAATTACGGCGAAAAAAAATGCCAAAAATGGCCTTTTCTAGAGACAAAATAGTGCAACGGTGAACTAGTAAAGCGGACGCTTACTGTTGTACACCTCCTTCAAATACTGATGCTAGGTGGCAGCACCGTCCAACTGTGCTCCCTGAACGTGAGCCATATATTATTTGTTGATGTGTGAATGTCGTACACAAATGTACCAATATCATAAAAATATCATGTATAAATGTAAATGTATCTTACAGAAGTCGTGTACGAATGTTTGAATATCACACGAATGTCATGCGTTCAGTCATACCTTCTTGTATTGCTGACAAATAACCGGTGTATCATGGGATTAAAAAAGCAAACAGAAAAAATGGACCAGGAGTCTTCTGGGAACAGAATTCAACTTGATATATCTGCACGACTTGCATCCCTGTGCTCCTACGCTGGGAGGAGTAGCAGATGCTGCATGTAGGGACAGGTTATTATTGTTCTTTGAAGGGCAGTTGTGTTTGATGCGCCTGTTCGAATGGCATTGGTAGTTAATATAAATGATTGTCAGGCAAATAATGTTGTTAGTAAGTAGGGGCCTACGATGGGATGTGAATAATTTAGTTGTGGGTATATGCTAAATGCTTGCGTGAATGTTACACATAGCGTTAAAATTATAAGTCTGACATAAATGATAACATGATTCTAAAACATATCTCTCACTGCTAATGTATCATGATGTCGATCTACAGCAACAGACTGTGTATAGATTGTATTTTCTATTTGTGAGCAGTCGATTCACTATTGTATTTTTGATCTAATGATGAAAATCCTTAAAACTTTATCATCTTATCACAAGTAAGATCATATAAGATAAGATGTATAAGATGAGTAATTATTAGTTGAGTTGTATTTATCTTTCTTTTGATCTCACTTATTATAAAATGGCAAGCTTTCCATGCTGGATGTATTTTGTTTGTCTTATTTTTGTACGTAGCAGTTGGTTGAAGATGATTGTTTGAGCGAGGGGTAGACGATTGGATTGTCATCGTTGTTAAAGTTTAAATACTGTTATGCTAATTTATGGTTGTGATTGTTGTATGTATGTATGTATGTATGTATGTATGTATGT
>NW_014579034.1:34330-39187 GCF_000485595.1 Priapulus caudatus
CTTTTCAGGCCCAAGTTCTGTTTATGTTTCGCCTAACAACATATTTGAAAATATCTACCGTAGCATTGGACAAAGGATTTGAACCAAGGATTATTTGAGTACCAGCCCAGCACGCTACCTAGCCACCCAAAACACACCAATTCCTATAACTGTTCAGAACGAACCTGTGTATCAACATTATTACTCCAACAAGATGTGAAAAATTAATTTACAGAATTTACCCCACAAGAAATGAACCGGACAACTCGCGTTCTATTCCAACACGTACGCACACGACCCATACTTACAATTCGACATAATTCAGTCTGATGTGCTGTGTTATGTTTTCGTTTAACAGCAAGAAAATCAACAAATAATCATTGCGAGCATATTTTTTTAAAGTGGAAAAAAAAAAAAAAAATTTTCATTTATAAACGAGATAGCAAATACAGACGGTGATTACTCCATTCAGAGTGTTCCCTCAACTTAATGTCATTAATGTATTATAATAACAGATTATATATATATATATTATATAGTAATATATATATAGTATATATTATAAATATATGCCGCTCATGGTCATTAATTATTGTGCGTTTAATTTTCATTTAAGCCGTCTAGGTTCAGGTTAGGTTAGATTATCAATCATTAATCATTAATCATTAATGATATCAAAGTTACGAACACCTCCTAATGTGCATTAGCGAAATACCGTTACAGTTCTCTCCGTGACAAACCATTTATGATTAGATAGAAACGTGCTATATTTATTATTGTTTTTACTAACAAATGAAGCTAATTGAAGCAATATCCCTTCAAACATCGATTCACACAGTAAAATATGGGCTAAAACGCTTCCATTAGGAGTGGCCAACTTGATATCATAAACCCTACTCTTGTTGGGTTATGTAATTACCTCCGCCAGGGGCTTGGCGGAGTTAGTTTTTACCAGGCGTGTATTTGAGTGTTGTTTGTGTGTTGGCGTTTGTGTGTTTCTTACCAGCACTTTTCAGTTCACTTCCGCTAGGTCGCGCTGGCTGTTAGACTACAAACACCCAACCACAGGGCCTAAAGGAACCACATTCCTCCCCCACCTGCCATCGCTCGCACTAAATCCGGAATCCAATTAATTATTTAATTTAATTACATGAAATTAATAAAAATTTCAACATGAGAGAATTACAGCCTGCTTGGCGGACTGCTGCTCTCCGAGTCTCATGTTGCTAGTCTATCTAATCTTAAAGGCCTCCTTTAGTGCATGAAAAATAGTTACAATATTCAAATTAACTATGTGTATGCTACAACTACTGAGAAAAGTTTACAGGTTCGAATGGTTTTCGGGTGCTATGAGAAATAAAATATTTTTGATGTTCACAATGTTATAAGAATTTGCTGCGAACGCAAAAGCGCCCCCTATCTTTTCGCGCTGACCGTAGTTGTGACGTCAGGTCAGGCCACTCGTCGCTTTTTTACCCGTACCAAGCGTGTTACAATGTAGCCTAAATGTGAACACCATTCAGAGCGTCTCTAACTTTATCAGGCTTTCGTACGCATTACGGATAAACATCAATCACATGTATGATAGATGAAAATGAAGTAGATATAGACAATGAAGTGGAACATGCTGAAGATATTGATTCAGCTCCTACATGTTGACCATTGCCAACGATTACCCCGGCATCGTTCATGATGATAGTCCATGATCATGATGGCCTAGGTTCATGATGATGTTCAAGGCACGTCAACCAGAAGAAGACTGCCAATTAAGCTTTGCCTGCTTGATGGTAGTTGTTCTTAGCCTCAGTATTCATTGTAATTGTACGTACTAGGCTGCACAAAATGAAAATGCATTTTGCTTTCATACTAGGCCCAAATAGGCCGACGCGGCCGTGCTGCGCCCTGCACTCAATATTTCTATACGCACGGCGTTCGTATGGATAAGATTAAAATATGGCCTATATGCACCGGCCGTATGGCCGCACTCAATACGCTAGGAATGAGGAAGGGGAGAACGTGAGAGAAGCTGGAAGAAGGAGGAAAGGGTGAGAGGGTGGAGAAAGCGGGTAGGAACTGGTGAAGAAGAAGGAGAGGTTCAGAAAGATCGAGGGTGCTGGAGAAGGACAGGGAGACACTGGTGGAGAAGATCGGAGGGAAGGAAGGAGAAGCTGTGGTGAGAGGTGCGAGAAGCACTGGGAGAATGGAGGGAGGGAGAAGCTGTGAGAAGGAGGCAAAGGAGAAGGAAGGGCGGAGAAGGTAAGCGGTGGATGACGACAGGGGAGAAGGAGAACTGTTGGAGAAGGAAGTGAGAAGGTGAGAAGGGAGAAAGTGTGGAGAAGAGCGCGGAAGAAGCGTGGAGAAGGGGAGGGAGAAGTGCTTGTGACGAGTAGTGAGTGAGGGGAGAAGGAGAGGTTCGTAGGAGGGGGAATAAGGGGTGGAGAGGGAGAAGCTGGTGGTAGAGGAGTTTTTTTTTCAACCGATTATGCAACTGCTACGTAACTTTAGCTCAAGGAAACGTATGCCTAATCAGGTTAGATACCCCTAGTATTTCACAATGTATACAATCCGTCGCACAGCCTGCGTCGCGCTACTGTAACTTTGTAAGATATTCTCATTCTACTACTGACTTTATAATTATAGTGACTATATATAAAGCAAAAGCCAAATAGCTGCGTAAATGTTTTAGCTTGATAATCGGAAATTAATGACAGGACTTACGTAGAATTTATCAGTTAATATTATAAAATTTATTCACGTGAAATCGAGATTTAGTTCTTGACTCTTTGTATGTAAAGACAACTCAGTATATATACATAATACCAGTTATGAGTATATAATAATATATTATGCATGTAGCGTTTACACCTGAGGTCAGTTTGAAACGCTAGGTTGGAACCGATTTTATGTCTGAGTATTAATGTGCGTTCTAATCCGTAGTAAAGTCTACAATCATATAATATTATACTATATATAATCATATATATATGATAATATCATGCTCATAATAATAATATGACAGTGCCGACCATAATACTTTTCAAGTTGTATTTAAGTATATCATTGGTTAAATATATATAACTACAGTCCGAGGATCGCTTGCTCCTCATGCAGATTCACGGCTTTGTGTCCACTGCAACACCGGAAGAAAAACCTAGCTCTGACGTCACAGTCCGTTTCCCATCCTTGTGGCCGGTTTGCCAGAATAAATGATTTCAACATTCATAGACCCCCAACATCAAACGTTGTTTTCAATAATCACAGAGCAACCAAAAAATATACGGGGCAATGCTTTTTTTATTACTGTTGATACTAGCCGTCAACCAAATTTGAAAAATTTGACAGTAGAGATATCTACTAAAGAAGCCTTTCAAGCCGCCCACCCCGTACATCTTAGGCTTGTCAGTAATTAAAGTGATGGTAAATACAGACCACGTGTTAGCGTTTTTGGCTCTCCTGCGGTTACACCCGAGGCCCACACTCGACACGTAGTACTACAAATAATCCTTAGGTAAGAACACTCACCCGTACTTCCGTTTGCGTTGACATGCACGCTAATCCTGCAACCGGACTCCCTATCCACCAAGACCCCTCATGCTACTGCGCTCACTCTCCATACCCAACCGGCCGTTCGTCCGGCTCCTGTGCATAGCGTGGTTAGTCCACAATGCCCACACCACAAATTATTATGACAACGGGGCACCCCACCCCGCTCTGCTGGCCTTACGTTACGTCTTATAATAAATGTCAACCCGGTGTATAAACAAAGGCTATACAGATATAGGCGTAGCCATCCAAAGGGCTAAATAACCGGCAGGCTCTCTACTGCACGGCTGCTCACAGCATAGGCCAGTTTCTACCCTGCACGTGAAGCGTTGGCACTCCCCTCTCTCTACTAGTACTATTTCAAGAGTCCATTTAATACTCTACTCACTGTATTATTTACTCGCCCACAACAACACTCAACAGGACAATACAACTGCCTACTCACCAACCGTAGCTCTTAACTGTGGCCAACTCTCTGCGGGGTCTCACCCACAAGCCAATCCACTTCATATTGTCGACTTGCTGCACAAGCCATGTCCTTTGCTATATTAAGAACTCTGTCATATGAGATTGACAATCCCAGATGAAACAAGGTGTCCATGAGTTCGCGTTTCCGAGTATGGCCGTGAATCATCATGCCAATATAGATTGGTCGGGGAATTTCTCTGTCTTTATTGTGGTGTGTCGCAGTGGACCCCCTGGCGCTGTCTCGCATACTGTTGTACTTCAACAACTGGGCAATACTAAGTGCTGTTTGCCTAGCCTCGTGTGTCTCTTTCTTGGCAATGTTCGGTCCATCCATTATCATGCTAATCAAAGGCACTAGGTTTCTGGAGACAGAATCTTCTTGACAGCCACTGGGGAATGACCCGTCAAACTGGTCGTTCGTCTTCAGTATTTCACGGCGGATGATGTTGGCAGCTTTTGCCAGACCTCGTCATCATCGTCATCCAAACATGCATCAAGCAACGCGTGTCCAACATCATCGTCACAGCTGAGCATGATGTCTCTGCCTTGCGTGTAGGCGCAGAGTCCTGGTATGTTGTCAAGTATTCGATTTTTTAAATGTGTGGAGTGAATCCGCCCAGTTACATCAACACCCAGATCCTCTATTCGATCAGTGTACATATGGACGAGGTCAGGCATTTTGAAAATTGGTGCTCTGGTTACGTCGTTCAACTTCTACTCTTCTATGTAACCGATGAGTTCAACCAGGGCTATGCCATGAGCGACCCCATCAGTGTTTTTTTCTCTGTCATCTTCGTTCTTCCGGTTGCTGGTGTTGTAAAATTTGACAAGACAAGGTGTATGGTACATTAGCCTCAAGTGCCACTA
>NW_014579034.1:42224-43572 GCF_000485595.1 Priapulus caudatus
TTGATAGATAGATAGGTAGATTGATAGATAGAAAGCTTGATTGATTGATAGATACACAGATAGATAGATAGATAGATAGATAGATTAATTGATAGATAGATAGGTAGATTGATAGATAGAAAGCTTGATTGATTGATATATACACAGATAGATAGATAGATTGATAGATAAATTGATTGATAGGTAGATAGGTAGATAGATAGATAGAAAGCTTGATTGATTGATAGATACACAGATAGATAGATAGATAGATAGATAGATTGATTGATTGACTGACCGTTCGCAGTTAGTTAATGCTTTCTTAACTCTGTGTATACACAAGATTTATATCTCAAAAAATGCTTAAAATGATATTAAATATATTGTAGGTTGTGCATTCGTGTACGTAGTTCGTTCTGAATAATATAATTAAAGCGCGAGCTATAACGAACATCAGCTGGAAACCCGATTCCTGCGAACTTTTAAATTATTACGGTTAGCAATGGCAGAATAAAGAAGGAAAGGAGACCGACCGGGTCCCTTGCGAAATTCTAGAGCAACTCTATTTGCATCGCTATGGCAACGGCATTGCCGTGAAAGATTTATTTGATTACAAGTAGATCGCTTCCATGTAAAGTGTGCAAGTATTTCATTATCAAAACAGAATCCAAGACAAATATATTGCATGTAGAACAATTTTGAAATTACACGAAAGTCTATCATTCATTTATTTGAAAAATACATATTAATTTCATACCGGCAATTCATTAAGTACTTGTGATATCACAATAATTTACTGCAAGTGATACATAAATAAATAAATAAATAAATAAAAGTATGATTACTTGAATGAATAAATAAATGTAATAAATAAACGAATTATTAATTAATTAATTACTACATTCAGTCCGTAACTATTTTCGTCTACATAAGTTTTTAAAGCTCGGACTAACAAAATAATTTTAACCGAAATACATAAATTTATCGCAGTTTTTTATTCAGTAGATCCCAAGCTTTAATAAACGAGGGTTTGATCAATGCTACTGGCACCGCTTTCCTGACCGACTCCTCCATCTTCTCCCACAGCTCCTCAGCGCTGAGCTTTATAAGTCCGCTCTCACTCACCAGCGGACCGCTATCAAGACGTCTCAGTAACTCATCCACGTGCCGCTCACGCAAATACGCGACCGGCACGTACGTAGGTGATTGTTTTAACGCAGTCCTCGGCCAAAACATTGAATTTATTAATATAAGGATGCGGCATGTTGTGCTTATTTGTACACGATAGTACATACTTAAATATTTTACGCACGATTACTGGGAACGGCGGCGGATCCTCTGGGTTGAGTGATGCGACATGAAGCAGCGC
>NW_014579034.1:44228-46054 GCF_000485595.1 Priapulus caudatus
CGGCAGATTCTCTATAGCCGTCGTTGATGGTGACGTTACGGGCGCGATCTACGGCTACCTGATATGCTGTTTGCACGTCGCCAGGATGCCACGCCCTTTTATCCAATAATGCCCTCACAGTGCGTGCGTGACCGCCGTCGGCAGCCAACTCCAACACCGTACAGCCATCGTTACTGCGACTCTCCGCCACACGCGCGTCTGCTGCTAGTAGTTCCATGACACACGATGTACGACCGTTACTGGCAGCAAACATCAACGCCGTTCTGCCATCCACGTCCGCGTGTTCTATGTTAGCGCCCGCAACTAATAACGCTGTGACCGTACCCGTATGACCGTTAATAGCTGCTACCATTACTGCGGTGCTGCCATTCACGTTCACGTGATCTATGTTAGCGCCCGCACCTAATAACGCTGTGACCGTATCGGTATGACCGTTAATAGCTGCTACTATTACTGCGGTGCAGCCATCATGATTCGCGTGTTCAATGTTAGCGCCTGCATCTAATAACGCTGTGACCGTATCCCTATGACCGTTAGTAGCTGCTGCTAATACTGCGGTGCGACCATCCACGTTCGCGTGTTCTATGTTAGCGCCTGCATCTAATAACTCTGTAACCGTATCGTAATAACCGCGATCAGCTGCTGCTATTACTGCGGTGTTGCCATTATGTTTCGCGTGTTCTATATTAGCTCCCGCACCTAATAACGCTGTGACCGTATCCGTATGACCTCTAGCTGCTGCTGCTGTTACTGCGGTCCAGCCATCCACGTCCGCGTGTTCTATGTTAGCGCCCGCATCTAATAACGCTGCGACCGTATCCGTATGACCGTTACCAGCTGCTGATATTACTGCGGTGCAGCCATTATGTTTCGCGTGTTCTATGTTAGCTCCCGCACCTATTAACGCTGTGACCGTATCCGTATGACCTTTAGCTGCTGCTGCTGTTACTGCGGTCCAGCCATCCACGTCCGCGTGTTCTATGTTAGCGCCCGCATCTAATAACGCTGCGACCGTATCCGTATCACCGTTACCAGCTGCTGCTATTACAGCGGTGCGGCCATAACGTTCCGCGTGTTCTGTGTTAGCGCCCGCACCTAATAACGCTGTGACCGTATCCGTATGGCCGTAAGCAGCTGCTGCTATTACTGCGGTGTAGCCATCATCGTTCGCGTGATTTATGTTAGCTCCCGCACCTAATAACGCTGTGACCGTATCCGTATGACCGTTACCAGCTGCAAATATTACTGCGGTCCTGTCATCCATGTCCGCGTGTTCTATGTTAGCGCCCGCAGCTAACAACGCTGTGACCGTATCCGTATGACCGTTACCAGCTGCNACCACCACCGGCACCATCACCACCAGCAGCAGCAACAGCAGCAGCAGCAGCAGCACCATTACCACCACCACAACCAGCACCACCAGCAGCAGCAGCAGTAGCAGCAGCAGCACCAGCAGCAGCAGCAACAGCAGCAGGCGGCTTCGTCAATAATGGACACTGTTGAGATTACTATTTGCCGTCATTATACACATAAACGAATAACCTGATAACAGCCCCGGGTTGGGAGCTACCCTGAGTAACAGACGCTGCCTCGCTCACCGCGGACGATAGCGCGCGCGTGATTGGTGGGGAGGCGGGCGCTGATTGGTGGGGAGAGAGGGGGGCGGGGCGTCAGAGTGTGCGGACGGGTTACGGCAGAGAGAGAGAGAGAGAGAGAGAGAGAGAGAGAGAGGAGAGAGAGAGAGAGAGAGAGAGAGAGAGAAGAGAGAGAGAGAGAGAGAGAAGAGAGAGAGAGAGAGAGAGACGAGAGAGAGAGAGAGAGAGAGA
>NW_014579034.1:47031-47851 GCF_000485595.1 Priapulus caudatus
GTGTGCGATCCTAGCACCTCTCCCGGCGCCACCCACGGAGATGGACGGGGGGTGTGTGCGTTGATTGATGTCCAGTTGATTGACCGGGCTGGACTGATGTCCAGTCGAAGACTAAGACCACGAGAGAGAGACCTGGATGTATTGATCGATGTCCAGTCGGTGACTGAGATGGAGAAAGCCGGACATATTCACCGATGTCCAGTTCATGAACTTAATGTTCAGCCAGTGACCGAGAGCTTGATTTGTTGACCGATGTCCAGTCGGGAGCCGACACCGTGCCTTGGACATGTTGACCGATCGTCGCTCGAAGACTGACCATGAGCGCTGCACGCATGGACCGTGGACGCTGCGAGATTGCGAGAGGGGAGGAAAGGAGCTGTTCATCGATGCCCGGTATACCCGGTCTCTCTCGTCTTCTTGCCGCTGCTGCTGCTGCTGGTGCTGCTGCTGGTGGTGGTGGTAGTGGTGGTGGTGGTGGTGGAGCTGCTGCTGCTGCTACTACTGCTGCTGCTAGTGGTGGTGGTGATGGTGGTGGTGGTGGTGGTGCTACTACTGCTGCTGCTGCTGCTGCTGCTGATGGTGGCAGTGCTGCTGCTGCCGCTGCCGCTGCCGCCTGCAGCGGTGGCGCTGCCTGCACGACGCTGTGTAGTGGTTATCACCCGACGTTGACTTCGTTATGATTCTCGTCCAATTAGAAGCAACAATGACTGGCCGTGTGTGCTCATTACTGTATATGGAGAGGGAAGAAAGAGAGAGAGAGAGAGAGAGAGAGAGAGAGAGAGAGAGAGAGGGAGAGAGAGAGAGCAAGATAGAGAGAGTG
>NW_014579034.1:51077-52908 GCF_000485595.1 Priapulus caudatus
AGCAGGCACGCACGTACGCAAAGACACACAAACGCACACAAACACACAAACACAGGCACACACACGCACGCACGCACGCACGCACACACACACACACGCACACACACACACACACACACACACACACATATATATATATATTGTAGACACGAGGTTTGCATTAATTAAATCAGTTAATAATTTCATAACTCCGTTCAGATTATCGGCACCGCAGATTGATTCTTGTAATGACTAACTAGGCATGAGCAACGAGGTTGAGGAAATGTGCGAAACACGGTCTGCGAGAGGATGCGGGAGTGTGGTGCACGAGTGGGAAGGTTGTTTATGCACACATTTAGCACACGACTGAGAAGCAACTCGGGGTCTCGGCTCTCCCCGGGAGGAGAGATTCGAGACAATGGAGAGATACTCGTTTATACACGAGCGGACGTGGCATCCTTGTAAGGGATGGGCGATCAATTACTCACATAAACTGACCATGTACATAGGGATGTACATAGGGGTTATTCTAAATCGACACATCTGCTGGGTAGTTTCGGTTGCAAGGATGGTTTCCTTGTTTGGACGGAGGATCTGTGGTTGCTAAATTAAGCGAGTATATATAAGACGGTCCGTGCAAGCACAGTGAGTGTGAGTGCTAACATTGTCTGTGTCGCAACGTGCGTCGTTATCAGTCCGTGAGTATGTAAGTCTTTCTTACCTAGGCTAATGGCTTAAGGTTCTCATGCACCATAGATCTATGCCACTATAGACCTATAACTGTCTTGTGTTCTTATTTGTTCTATCGTAGTAAGCTATCTTTTAGTACGTGCAATAACTTTCTCTATTTCTAAACGTAGTATCTTATAGCTGTGTTAATTGTACTCGCACTGTGTAATTCTTCAGCACTTCTCCGTGTACTGTAGTACGTGTATTTCTATTAACTACAGGAGCTTTTCTGAATAAATCTATTCCTTGTGGCACTGTCACACTTTCTTATCTTGTGAATATAAGTGTTAACATTTCTATACACTTCTTGTAAGACGGGGATACTCTCCGCCTACATTGGTTGCCGTGACTTCGTGTTCTGGGTCTACTTTGCGATAACGTATAGACGCTCCGCTATACTGTGGCGATCACGAACCTTGAGCCAGCCGAGAAGGACTTGCGTACGAGAAACTAACTATAGACGGGTAAGTCTACCATTTGTTACCAGCGTTATAATTGTACATTTAAAAGTTGTAGCGTGCTACTGCTACAGTTCTGAACGTGCTTGTTGATTGTGACTCGTGCGTAACACTCTTATTATGGCTTCCCACGTTTCGCCTCATAGTGATAATTACTACATCCCCGTTTCGGCGATGATGCCGGCAGATGATAGTTGTAATGGCATCACAGAAATGCAGTCTTTTCTCACCAACTGACTAAGTGGCACATGTATCAGTAAAACTAGAAATGGAAAAAAATATGTAAAAAGGAAATTTGATATTGAGGTTATGACGGGATTGGGGGATATGTCTAAAAATAATGCAGAGTGTTTGAAAGGTTCCATCTAAAAAGAAAAAGTGAAATGTACAGGAAAATTACAGGAAAATGTACTCATTTAAAAGGAACTAAGGTTGTAACCAGTAATACATTGTTTACACGCACACACACACGCACATACACACACACGCTTTCGAAGTTCGAGGACACACGTAAACACACGCGCGCGCCTTCGAAGACACACGCACACACACATGCGCGCGCACACACACGCACACACACACACACACACACACACACACACACACACACACACACACACACACACAGAAACTCTTACACAGACATACACACATATATACACACA
>NW_014579035.1:1916-2452 GCF_000485595.1 Priapulus caudatus
TGCACACACACACACATTACATATACATATATATATACCATGTAATAACGTATAGATAGCATAAGCTATTACCAGGAGTAAAAGGGTAATAATTAATTATATCTTCGTTATTATTACCATACCCTTGTTATTCCCCGGCGATCTTGCTACTGTCTATCTATACGATCCGAAGTGTATAATATAGATATCTCTAGAGATAATATCTTTATATTATACACTCCTCATACGATCTGTAGGTTTCTATACCTGCTCCGACTCCTCCGCTGCTTGGTAAAGCATCTTCGCCTGTAACGCTGCCAGCACCTCCAAATCAAACTGGATCTCCTCTCTGTAACGTTTAGCATCATCCAGTGTCATCTATACAACATGAAAAAAAAGAAAAAGAGAGTCATTTACGCGCTCTATACTTATGTGTGCCCTGTCAGTACGCCAGTGTGTGTGTGTGTGTGTGTGTGTGTGTGTGTGTGTGTGTGTGTCTGTGTGTGTGTGTGTGTGTGTGTGTGTGTGTGTGTGTGTGTGTGTGTGTGTGTGTGTTG
>NW_014579035.1:3760-8587 GCF_000485595.1 Priapulus caudatus
CACAACACGTATTGAATATAATATCTGGGTATATAGATTTATTCGGCTTCATAGTTCTCCACCAACATACGCGGGAGATCCAGCGCTGTAGTTTCATCATGCACACCACACCAATAGGAACAAGAGAGATATATTAACCTGCATTTCCACTTAACGTTTGCCTTTAACTTGAGTAATAGATTGAGTTCTATCATACGCGAGCCTTTCTACGACAAAAGCACTTTACTGCCGGATTTTATTCATTTTCAAGACTTCACCGAAGATTTACAAAAAGCTTGCGAAAAAAGGTGGTTGTCAATGCATTAATTAAATGTGTAAAGGCAACCCATGTTTTGATGAGTATTTTCGTGCGGTAGGCCTAAGCTCGACTAGCGGCAGGATCGTAGCCCGTGCTTGAGTAAACCTCTCCATCGGTGACCTTATTGTTTGTATAGACATAGTTGTTACCACGTTCGCATGTTTGTATATATATATATATAACAAATTCAAATAATAGGTTAACCCTTTCTTTTATCCTGGTCCTTTTACTTTTCTCGAAAGCTCGTTAATTCAATTTTAAACACCCTTAACCCATTATTTGAATTTGTTTTCTATCTACATGAGTGTTCGTGTGCCTATGTTCCAACGTATCCCAAGTTACATGTAATGGCCATCCTTGGACATATATATAGAGTGGCCGATATTGATTTGAATCGAGAACAGACGAACAGAGAAACTTTCACAAAATTATGTATTAGATGTGAGTGCTATAGCGTCTGTAAAACCCGTGCCTTAAACACATTACCCATTCTAGTCGGGTACTAAGAGTAAATCCTGTGTCACATCGTGTAAACGGATGTCTCTCTATATTGAAAGGTTGCGTGGCAAATCAGCCAACATACCCGCTGTGTCGGATTCACTGCTGCACAAATAATACTTCATAGTTAGGATAACAGTTGTATGTCTTTGCGTCAATGAGAAGAATATGCTTTCTTTATGAAACATATGGAGTGGCAATAACGCGGTATTATGATGACGCTATTTTTGTCACTGCTGCTGCTAATGCTGCTACTGCTACTGCTGCTGCTACTGCTACTGCTGCTGCTGCTGCTGCTTAATAATAACAACAACATCAACAACAACAATAACAAATATACATATATACTGTCGCGCGCGCGAACACGCATACAAAAAATCTCACACGTAAATATAATCAGGGGACATATGATGCAATTGAAGAGAAACTAAAATATATCGTTATGAGGTGTCAGGTGGGCATCTATTATTAGCACATGCAATTGGAACGTTTCAATAATAATATGATGATGATGATAACTAAACACGAAATGTGTTTACTACCAAAGTCTCAATGTCTATGTATTCTCTCTATCGAATTATAATTCTACGTAAATGCCGTTCAAATATTCTTTTGCAACACGCAATCTCACTGCACTCATTCCGCTGTGCACAAACAACAAAAATATGAAGTGTGTTCTCTGTATTTCTGTTGTTTGTGCCCTGTGAAGCACGCGCGGGGAAATTGTGTGTTGCAGAGGAGCATTTAAACGGCATTTACAGGAAATGCTACGAAAGGCGAAAGAGAGTAGAGAAACATTAAGACTTTGGTAGTAAATACATTGACCATAGGTGGTGATCGTGTTGGTTGATCGTTGGTATATCGTGGTTATTGACCATTATTTTGCCATTGAAACGTCCCAAGTGCCTGTGATCATTAGAAGCAGGAGCGTACGTATACACGCCCACACGTGGACTGCATGGCCTACATTATCACAGCATTACAGCAGGGTAAAGTTAATTAAGGTAATTTGACACAAGCTCTTCCTATGAAGCAACCATAATGTTTGTCCCAAAGGTTTTGAGCAGCCGAGTGTCACTCACACTTCATTCCTTTCACCAAAATGTGAACCGATTTCAAATTATATTATATTTCTTTACATATTTCAGGAAAAACTAGCACGTGATTCTCGCTCTTACGAGATATGCTGTCGACCGTCATTGCTAGACTGATGCGCAAAAAGTAGAATTTTTCACCGATTCGCACTGATCATTACGAACTAGTTCGTCGAATTTCAAAAGTACGTCTGCGTCGGCCGGGAGTCGAACCCGGGTCAACTGCTTGGAAGGCAGCTATGCTAACCGTTATACCACCGACGCTCACATGATGGTAAGGTTACTGCTCTACTACATCTTTCTCTAGTCTAGAGAATCAGTCGCACGCGTAAAACAAGTCTTTCCGCTCCAGTTCACATACAGGTGAGTGAGTGAGAGAGAGAGAGAGAGAGAGAGAGAGAGAGAGAGAGAGAGACAGTAGCAGTTAGCAGGCATTAGCACAGCAGTGACCAAAATTAGCGGTCATCATAATACGCGTTATTGCCACTCCAATGTTCATAAAGAAAGATATCTTCTCCCGATTGACGTCAAAGACATAGCAACTGTTTATCCTAACTATGAAGTATTATTTGTGCAGGCAGTGAACTTCCGACACAGCGGGTATGTTGGCTGATTTGCCACGCAAGCCTTTCAATATAGACGAGACATCCGTTTACACGATGTGCACAGGACTTTACTCTTAGTACCCGACTAGAATGGGATGTGTTTAAGGCACGGGTTTTACAACGCTGATACACTCACATCTAAATACAGTAATTTTGTGAAAGTTTCTGCTGTGCGTCTGTTCTCGATTCAAATGCAATATCGGCCACTCTAATATATAATGTCAAAGGACTGGCCATACATGTACCTTGCGGATACATTGACTCATAGGCAGCAACGAACACTCATGTAGATGAAAACAAACTTCAAATATGGGATAAGGGTGTTTAAATATTGATAACGAGGCTATTCGAGAAAGTAAAAGGACAGGATAACAGAAAGAGTTAACCTATTCATTTGAATTTGTTATATATATATATATACAAACATCGGAAGCGTGGGAACAACTATGTCTATACAAACAATAGGTCACGGATGGAGAGGTTTAACTCAAGCACGGCTACGATCGCTGCCGCTAGTCCGAGCTTTAGGCCTACCGCACCGAAAATACTCAGCAAAACTGGGTTGCCTTTACACCTTTATTAATGCATTGACAACCACTTTTTTCGCAAGCTTTGTTAAATCTTCGGAGTGAAGTCTTTGAAACTGAATAAAATCCGGCAGTAAAGGGCGTTTTGTCGTAGAAAGGCTCGGTATATAGAACTCAATCTATTACTCAAGTTAGAGGCAAACGTTAAGTGGAAATGCAGGTTAATATATCTCTCTTGTTCCTATTGGAGATGATGAAACACAGCGTGGACTCCCGCTCATGATTGGTGAGATACTATGAAGCCGAATAAATCTATATACCCAGATATTATATTCAATACGTGTTGTGTGTGTGTGTTTGTATATATATATATATATATATATATATATATTTATGTGTATGTGTGTGTGTGTGTGTGTGTGTGTGTGTGTGTGTTGTGTGTCTGCGTGGGTTCGTGCGTGTCTGCGTAGAACCCCCTACACTGCGCGTCGTCCACTAATTGATTAATTAGTACGTTTGCATTAATACTACTAATACTAATGTGCTAATCCACTGTTTCGTTTCTATTCGCAGCCAGCGCAAGCAGAACTGAAACCGGAAGCGGAGTAGGGCATCCAGTTTTCCCCGTGGGACGTGGCTGAGTATCTTCTCATGACGGGGGATGAGCAGGGAGTCGATTCAGCCCTGCAAGAGATTGTTGATGCCGAACTGGTTAGTAAACCAATAATTGATTTTTTTGTACTACTAGTAGTAGCACCTTTAATATTAGTATTAGCATTAATGTTTGTATTAGTATTAGTATTAAGTATGCAGTGTTTGTATCAGTATTAGTATTAGTATTAGTATTAGTATAGTATTAGTATTAGTCTTAGTATCTAGTGTTTGTATTAGTATTAGCCTCGTATTAGTATTCGTGTTTGTATAGTTTAGTATTAGTATTAGTATATAGTATTAGTATTAGGTATTAGTATTAGTTATTAGTAATTAGTATTAGTGTTTGTATTAGTATTAGTATTAGTATTAGTATAGTATTAGTATTAGTATCAGGAGTGGTATTGATAACTCCTGTTAGTATAGTATTAGTATTGTATTAGTATTAGTATTAGTATTAGTATTAGTATTATTTATTACTATTAGTATTAGTATTAGTATTATATTAGTATACTTTTTATTTATTGTATTAGTATTCGTGTTTGTATAGTTATTAGTATACAGTCATTAGTGTTTGTAATAGTATTAGTATTTAGTATTGTATTAGTATTAGTGTTTGTATTAGTATTAGTATTTAGTATTAAGTCATTAGTATCAGTATTAGTATTAGTTATTAGTATTAGTAATAAGTATAGTATTAGTTTAGTTTAGTATTATATTAGTGTTAGTATTAGTATTAGTGTTTGTATCAGTATTAGTATTAGCATTACATTAGTATAGTATAGTCTTTGTATTGTATTAGTATTAGTATTTCCGTGGTTATATTAGTATTCGTATTAACAGTTAAGTATTAACATTAGTATTAGTGTTCGTGTTAGTATTCGTGTTAGTATTCGTGTTAGTATTAGTTAAGTATTATCATCGACATCCACATATCAGCCATACGACACTAATGAAACAGCTATATGTCCATAGTATGGTGATGGGGTGAAGGCGGTAATCGCGTGGCAGGGACTTCTCTCGTGTAGAACCCCTCCCTCTCACACACCCACACACCCCATATACACACGTCACGCGCACACGAACACATACACACACACACACCCACACACCCCATACACACACACACCCACACACCCCATACACACACACAC
>NW_014579035.1:8597-25629 GCF_000485595.1 Priapulus caudatus
AGTATTAAGTTAGTATTATCGATCGACACAATATCAGCCATACGACACTAATGAAACAGTATATGTCCATAAGTATGGTGATGGCGTGTAGAAGGCGGTAAGTCGCGTGGAGGGACTCTCTCTGTAGAATTAGAACCCCTCCTCTCAACACACTCCACACACCCATTACACACACCGCGCACTACGAACACGATACACACACACACACCCACACACCCATACCACACACACACCCACACAACCCCATTACACACGCACGGCGGCGCGCGCACGCACGCACACACGAACACACACACACCACACCACCAGCACACACCCCAGAAACCCCATACACACGCCTACGCGCGCGCGCACGCACGCACACACGAACACACACACGACACACACACACATCACACACACACACACACACACACCCACACACCCCATACACACGCACGCGCGCACGCACGCACGCACACACGAACACACACACACCCAACACCCACACACCCATACACACGCCAAGTTGCGGCACGCACCAGCAACGCGCAACAAAACACAACGACGCGCGCACGGACGCTACGCCACGCGCACACAAACAGCACACGACACACACACACACACACACCATGCAATACACCCCATACACACGCACTGCGCGCACGCAGCGCACGCGCACACGAACACACACACACACACACCCACACACACCACACTGATACACACCGCACGGCGCAGCGCGCACGCCACGCCACGCACGCCACGCACGCGCACACAAACACACACACACACACACCACGAACACACACACACACACACACCACACACACACACTCACACACACACACACAGCACACACACACACACACACCACTGGCGTACTGACAGGCACACATAAGTATTAGGTAGCCGCGGTAAAATGACTCTCTTTTTCTTTTTTTCATGTTCGTATAGATGATCACTGGATGATGCTAAACGTATACAGAGAGGAGATCAGTTTGATTTGCGAAGCGGTATGCTGGTCCCAGCGTTACAGGCGAAAGATGGCTGTTACCAAGCACGCGGAGGAGTCGGCGAGCAGGTATAGAAACCTACAGATCTTTCATGAGGAGTGTATAACATATAAAGATATTTATCTCATAGAGGATATCTTATTTCTATACATTCGGATCGTATGATAGACAGTAGCAAGATCGCCGGGGGGAATAGACAAGTATGGTTAATAATAACGAAGATATAATTAATTATTACCGTTTTAACTCCTCGGTAATAGCTTATGCTATCTCATACGTTATTACATCGGTAATATATATATGTATATGTAATGTGTGGCGTGTGTGTGTGTGATGTGTTGTGGTCTGTGTGGTGTGCATGTGTGTGTGTGTGTGGCGTGTGTGTGTGCTGTGTTTGTGTGCATACGTGGCACGCGCGCGTTGGCGCTGTGTATCCGGGCGCGCGTTCTGGCGTGCTGTGGTTGTTATTCTAAGTTAATTCGTCGTGTTATTATTATCTCAAACATTGCCGATGATTGACTGTCTGTTTATCCTGGTTCTGCCACAACAATCATCTGCAAATATTTTCACGGTGTTGCCTTTTTGCCCTCGATTAATTGCTAACGGTCCTGTTATGTTATCGCGTGATTCTACTCGTGGCGGGCGTGTCTATCTTAATGGGTTTTCACGTCGCATCAAAGCTTCCACGATCAGCTGCAGACACTGTAAGCCGACACTACTGGACTTGCGCAATCTTATTGATGGTCCTCCCAAGTCTTCCGGCTAAAACCGGAGGCGCGCGAGTTATACTGAGGCGATGAGCGACTTTTAAGCGAAGCAATGAACGAGTCTATTGACTATTGTATCGGTATGAGTAAAACAATAGCTAACCATAACCCTAACCCTAAGCCAAACCTGTAACAACTAACCCTCAAACCCTAACCTAAATTCTTAACCCCCAACGCCTAACTCTACCCACACCTTAATCCGCTAACCCGTACCTAATCCTTTACACTAACACCTAGCCCCTAACTCTAAAACCCTCACCTTATCCTAACCCTAACCCCCACGTAACCCTACCTATCCATACAACAATTAACCCACACCATAACCGATAACCATAACCGCATACCCTAACCCTACCCTAACCTTAGTTCTAACCCTAACCCTAACCCTATACTCTAACCCTAACCCTAACTCTACCCCCTACCCTAAACCATAACGCCTAAACGTGTGTTTATGCTTCATATGGCTACGTATTCGTGAGCGAATCCAACGGTAACGTGTGATCAGAATAGAGCTGGACGACTGCTTTAATAATAGACACTTAATATAATGAATAACAATAACTATCTATTATTATCACTCCTGATAAGAATATGAGACGTGAGAAAATCATTAGCGTTCCATATTGCTAGCACCGCTGAAACAACGCACATTTCGCGCGCTTGGCGAGAATTAGAATTAACTGTTCAGCCACCGAAGCACGCCGATTGTTTTCGTTAGATATTGATCACCCGTTATCAGCGAGATGTCATATACGAGATCTAATTATGGCGATTCCTGGTTCCGCATGTTCATCGCGCCAACGAAGTGTGAGACCCCGCCGTAAGTGCGATCGATATATATAATTAATCGGTTTGCTTTTGTGGGCCCTGTTATCTCCAGAATTTGATGTCGTCCGCCGATGAATTTCGGCATCGAATTCTCGCCGTCGTTTTAACGCCGTAATATGCGCAGCAACTTTACGCGAACGATTGGCGTTTTCTCTCCGGCAGTCAAACGTAAAACTTCTCCGGCGATCCTTTAGATTTCTGCGCGCAAACAAAAACAATAGCGACGACGACGTCATCGTCGATCTCTTCCCTCTTCTGTCTCCCCCCCCCCCTTCTCACTCTCTCTCTCTCTCTCTCTATCCCTCTCGGCCTTCGCTATCTCTCTCTCTTTCTCTCTCTCTCTCTCTCTTTCTCTTCTCTCTCTCTCTCTCTCTCTCTCTGCCTTTCTCTCTCTCTCTCTCTCTCTCTCCCTCTTTTCTCCTCTCTCTCCTCTCTCTCCCTCGTCCTTCGCTCTCTCTCTCTCTTTCTCTGCCTCTCTCCTCTCTCATCTCTCTCTCTCTTCTCTTTCTCTCTCTCTCTCTCTCTCTCTCTCCCTCTTTCTCTCCTCTCTCCCCCCCTCTCTCTCTCTCTTTCGCTCTCTTACGCTCTCTCTGTCCTTTCTCTCTCTCGCTCTCTCTCTCTCGCTCTCTCTCGCTCGCTCTCTCGGCTCCTCACTCTCTCTCACTCTCTCTCTCACTCTCTCTCACTCTTTTTTTTCTCTCTCTCTCCTGCTCTCTATCTTCTCTCTCTCTCTCTCTCTCTCACCCTCTTTCTCTTCTCTCTCTCCCCTCTCTCTTCTCTCTCTTTCGCTCTGTTCTCGCTTCTCTGTCCTTTCTCTCTCTCGCTCGCTCTCTCTCTCTCTCGCTCCGCTCTCTCGCTCTCTCACCTGCTACTGCTACTGCTGCTGCTACTGCTGCTGCTGCTGCTACTGCTACTGCTGCTGCTACTGCTGCTGCTGCTGCTAATGCTGCTGCTGCTATTGCTGCTGCTGCTGCTAATGCTGCTGCTAATGCTGCTGCTGCTATTGCTGCTGCTGCTGCTAATGCTAATGCTGCTATAATTGCTTCTCCTACAAGACAATCAGCGAATTCACGCCTATCATACGTCACAGTTGGTTGCTAACGGCAACAATTCTCTTATAGAAAGTATAGATCTTTGCCGGGATGCAAATCCCATCTAACCTCGGCAACTTGTGTTTGCCTCTGTGTCTCTAGCTCGTGTTAAGATGCGTTTACACTATAGATTTTTGTCAGCAAATCGTCCCGATTTCAAGTGCGTTCCAACTTGCCCCCGACTTGACCAAAGTGCATACCAAGAAATTCGATTGTGTGGGAGTCGGAGTCGGAGTCAAGTCGCCGAGTTGGAGAAATAGTACATGTTCTATTTCTCCAACTCGGCCCGACTCCGACAAATACTCAAATCTCTCCAATACAATCGAATTTCTTGGAATGCACTTTGGTCGAGCGTTATGCTGCGTTTACACTATCGATTTTTGTCAGCAAATCGTACCGATTTCAAGTGCATTCCAACATAATCGGCTGAAATTCGATTGTATTGGAGTCGGAGTCGGGCCGAGTTGAAGAACTACTTCTCCAACTCGGCGACTTGACTCCAACTCCGACTCCAACACAATCGAATTTCTTGGAATGCACTTTGGTCAAGTCGGGGGCAAGTTGGAATGCACTTAAAATCGGGACGATTTGCTGACAAAAATCTATAGTTTACTGTCGTTTACCTATGTGACTCACCCCACTCAAATACCAACCGTGAAGCCACTGTGGGAAACATTGTCGTAGCATAAATCTGAAAGGATTGTTCCTCACACGAAAAAGACAATAGAAAACAAGACAATAGAAAACAATGAGTACCAATCTTTTCGCCTTCGAGATTGTCCCTTGTGCAAAATATTGTCCCCAATACAAATAAATACAAAACGATAAACAGATTATACAACACACCACAAAACAATGTAATCCATATCAAGCGCGTAGCCAGGGGGTCCTGGGGGCCTTAGGACCCCCCAATCAAAATTAAAATAAATAAATAAATAATTTGATCAAAAACAAATATTTAAAAAAGCTGCAGAAGAAATAGTATTGTCAACAAAACAGCGTCTAAATTAATTTTAAAGCACTATTTTTACATTTAACTAAAAATAATAATTTCAGCCCACTTTTGTAACTCGCTCGAGAACCCCCAATCCAAATTCCTGGCTACGCCCTTGATCCATATAGAACAACAAAAACAAATGCGAAGCAATGCAAACAATACAAAACAAAGCAAAACATTGCCAAGCTATCACCGCCGCCACTACCACCACCACCACCACCACCACCATCATCATCATCATCGTCGTCGTCGTCGTCGTCGTCGCCGTCGTCGTCTTCGCCATCGCCGTCAACACCGTTGGGTCTCAAATACGTGGCAATCGTTGTTTGTTGTCTGGCAGCGCACAATATTATAAATCCTCTCTGCATATACTGTCGGACTTCCGATGTTAATGAATGAAAGCTAGCTAGCTAACGACATTTAATCTAGCTCAGGTGGTCGGTTGTAACAAGCACTCAGCGGTAGAGGTGGAGAGACATTCATTCACTATATATAGTAATGCCTCCTCGATGCACTAACAGCACTTGATGTGACGCTCGTGCGACCATGAAAACTAATCTTTGAATAATCAACAACCACGGATTATGAGGGAATTATGCTAGTTCTTTTATCGTGATGGAGTGAATATAACACACAACCACAGAGAGCGGGGGTGGGGAAAGAGACACGCACGCACGCACGCACACACGCGCGTGGGTGTCTGTTTGTGTTTGTGTGTGTGTGTGTGTGTGTGTGTGTGTGTGTGTGTGTGTGTGTGTGTGTGTGTGTTGTATAACCTTCTCTCGCGTGTGAGATTTCACCAATTCACAACATTAACAGTCGGCGCAATGTTGATGCTGATCGGACTGCATTATAGTATTATTGCGGCTTTATCGCGCCCAACTTACTAGTTTGCTTGCTTCCTTACTTGCATGCGTACGCACACATGTACGTACGCACACACACACGCGCACGCACATACGTCATACAGTGTACACAGAGTATGCACAGTCTCTGCATGCCAAATAGATACATATGCTGATGTTTTAATGATGGCCATATAGATTCGTTTAAACGCGTATTTTACACGTATTAAAACTGGTCAACCTCGAAAAATAGGAAATCTATTAAATAAATTTGCCGCGCTGCGCGATAATACGATTTAATGGTAATTAAATTACCGTAATATAGGCGCAACATTTATTAAAGTCACGAAATGTTTTTAATACGCAAGAGATGCGCAGCAAACTTTTTTTAGGTGCTTACGGAAAAAGTTTTGCGCATCAAACACACGCACGAGCCCAATTGAGTGAAGTGATCGAATATGTTACCACGACAACGTTCGTCGAGTTTAGTTCCTTTCATCGTGTCAGCATCTCTGGTGTAAAGCGAACAAAAAACAAATCTAAATTATACAGTGCTTTCGTTAGCAGCGACATATAGTGATTTTACTTTCTATGGCACATGAATCAACGTCAACACGTTTTGCACAAAAACGTGACATTAATAGAGAGTAGAGTCGCATCCCTGCAGGCAGCAGCACATTGCATAGATCCTTGGTAAATTACCGTGGTGCCGAGGGAATATTGCTAGTGCTCAGCATGCGCGCAATTGTGCAGAATCGTGCATAACATTTCCCCTTCCCGGGAAGGTGTTGATCGATCGCAGCCAAGCGCGAAGTGAACGCAATCGACAAGCGCTGCTGCGACGATGTTTGTAGCTACGATTGCACCATCTGCGCATTGTGTTAAAAATCGATGAATTTATTCGCATTCTTAATGAAAATTCTAGCCGTTCGTTTCGCTCGACAGCCTCTGTGTGGAAATTGCCTTCAATAAAAAGAGGAGCAAGACCGATGTGTCTAGAAAAAAAAAACAGAAATACTTCTGGCCAGGAGTGTACAGCAGTACTATCAGCCAGCGCAATTCGTTGACGATGCTATTTACTATAAAAGGAAATAAATCCGCACGCATGATGAACTTTGACCTTTCCAGAGAGATAGACAAAGAAAGGGGACATAGAAGGATTTATAGATAGATAGATAGATAGATAGATAGATATAGATAGATAAATAGTTAGATAGATAGATAGATAGATAGATAGATAGATAGATAGATAAATATATATATCCAAAATACGCACATGCCAGGTATATATCGCAATTCGACATGCGCGAAGCTGCCGTATATCTCATCACGCACGGACGCGAAGGGCGACACCGCAAAATCACGAGAGCAGTGATGCAGTTATCTGTACCCGTCCGTACTACCTAGTCCCTAATGTCACTATCGATTTTGGGCTCTTGAATACTTATGGAATCTGATAACTGTATATATTTCGCTTTGCGTGCTGCGTCACACATCATCGCTTCTTGCCGAGCTGCGCACGCAAACCGGAACAATAGAACATCATCGCTTGATCCGGCGTTGCTGCGCATGCAGGTTCGTTGCGCGACTACTTGGAAAAGGAAATCTTTAATCATCGGAGGAAATTACCCATCGTATTCAGGAAGCGCGAGCAGCGAACACGAGTATTATTGCTCCCGAGAGAGCAGTGCGTTCGCCCATAATGGCGTGCCATTTTACGGCAAAGTGTGCTGACTTACGGCCCACGTCACTCTCGTCCTATCATTTACCTGTCATTGTTAGTCTTTCTAAAACGACTCAGTGTTCTAATTGTTACACCTCTAATTGCCCTTATTTCCGATGCGTCTCCATTATTTTTAATTCAACAAGAGTCTGCTATTCGTGTGTTGAGAATTAGCTTACAGTTGCAACAGTGCAGTAGTGTACAGTTACACAATCTGCTGTATTTATTTTACTTCGAGCGTGTGTGTGGGTGCGTTACATCGCCGCATATATATATGTGTGCGTGCGCGCGTGCGCGCGTGCGCCTGCGCTTTGTTGTGTCGTGTTGTGCTGTTTTGAGTTGCGTTTTGTTGCATTGCGTCGAGTCGCGTGCTGTGGCGTGGTGTGGTGTAGCGTTGTGTTATGTTGTCTTACGTTGCGTTACTTTGCGTTGTTTTGTGACGTGATGCGTCGTGCTGTGCTGTGCTGCGTTGTGCTGTATTGTATTGTGTTGAGTTGTGTTGTGTTGTGTTGTGTTGTGCTGTGTTGTGTTGTGTTGTGTTGTGTTGTGTTGTGTTGTGTTGTGTTGTGTTGTGTTGTGTTGTGTTATTGTTTTTGTTTGCGCGCAGGAGATCTAAAGGATCCCGGAGAAGTTTTACCGTTTGACTGCCGGAGAGAAAAACGAATCGTTCGCTAAAGTTGCTGCGCATATTACGGCGTTAAACGACGAGCGAGAATTCGATGCGAATTCATCGGCGACGACACAAATTCTGGAGATAACGGGCCCACAAAAGCAAACGATTATTATTATAATCGATCGCACTTACGGCGGGGTCTCACACTTCGTTGGCGCGATGACATGCGGCCAGGAATGCCATGATATAGATCTGTATTATGACACTCCTGATACGGCGTGATAAATATCTAACAAAACAACGGCGTTGCTCGGTGCGCCAGTTAATTTAATTCTCGCCAAGCGCGCGGATGTGCGTTGTCAGCGTGCTAGCAATATGGAAGCTAATGATTTCTTCACGTCCATATCTTATCAGGAGTGCATAATAATAGATAGTATTGTTATTATTATATTATGTGTCTATTATTAAACAGTCGTCAGCTTATTACTGATCACACGTTACGTTGGATTCGCTCACGAAACGTAAGCACATATGAACATAACACACTTTAGCGTTATGGTTAGGGGTAGGGGTAGGGTTAGGGTTAGGGTTAGAGTTAGGGTTAGGGTTAGGGTTAGGGGTAGGGGTAGGGTTAGGGTTAGGGTTAGAGTTAGGGTTAGGGTTAGGGTTAGAACTAAGGTTAGGGTAGGGTTAGGGTTAGGGTTATGGTTATGGTTATGGTGTGGGTTAATGTTAGGGATAGGGTTAGGGTTAGGGTTAGGGTTAGGGATAAGGTGAGGGTTAGAGTTAGGGCTAGGGTTAGTGTAAGGGTTAGGGTTAGGGTTAGGGATAAGGTGTGGGTTAGAGTTAGGGTTGGGGTTAGAATTAGGGTTAGGGTTAGGGTTAGTGTTAAGGTTTGGCTTAGGGTTAGGGTTATGGTTAGGCTATTGTTTTACTACGATACGATACAATAGTCAATAGACTCGTTCATCTTCGTTAAAATCGCTCATCCTCAGTAAACTCGCTCATGGTTTTAGCCGAAGACTCGGGAGGAAATCAATAAGATTGCGCAAGTCCAGTAGTGTCGCTACAGTGTCTGCAGCTGATCGTGGAAGCTTATGCGACGTGAAAACCCATTAAGATAGACACGCTCCGCCACGAGTAAATCACGCGATGACATAACAGGACTTACAATTAATGAGCAAAAAAGCACACGTAAAATATTTGCAATGATTGTTTGGTGCAGAACAGGATAAGAAGACAGTCAACATCGCAAGTTGAGATAATAATAACACAACGAATTAAGCTTAGAATAACAAACACACACGCACACGCGCGCCCGGATACACACGCACGCGCGCGTGCACGTGCACACACACACACACACACACACACACACACACACACACACACACACACACACACACACACATGAGGAGGAGGAGGAAGAGAACGAAGAGGAGGAGGAAGAAGAGAAGGAGGAGGAGGAGGAGCAAGAGGAGGAGGAGGGGAAGGAGGAGAAGGAGGAGGAGGGGGAGGGAGAGGAGGAGGAGGAAGAGAACGAAGAGGAGGAGGAGCAAGAGGAGGAGGAGGGGAAGGAGGAGAAGGAGGAGGAGGGGGAGGGAGAGGAGGAGGAGGAATAAGAATAAGAATAAGAAGAGGAATAGGTGGAGGGCATGGATTCTATGATTACGCCGACTGCGTCTGTTGCTGGCCTGTTATGGAAGAAGAGCTATTTCTCCCGCAGAGCGCTTTATCTATTATTATGCTCATGAATTGATTGCTTCCCGTGTGGCCAACCTTCATAAGTATCAAATCATCTCTATGTACTGGACACAAGCAATATAGGGCAGAATAGCGGAGCCTCGAATCTGTGTTAGCGTAGCGTTAGAGATATAACTAGAGCAAAGGCAGCGTAATATCATTCAATTCTCCGCGGCAGCGTCAAGCAATAAACTTCTTCCGAAAGATGCGACGACACAGTTATTGAGCGTGATGAAATAGGAGGCCGCGCGCTCATGGGACGCGGCGTTATTGCAAATATCTATTGAACAGATTTCCCGAAATCCACTATTAGCGTCGAATAAAGTTTCTGATCGAACCGCCACTCATGAACAAACTCGATCGGCGCTGACGCAGACAAGCGTCAACAGAGAGAGAGGGGGAGAGGGAGAAAGATTGCGAAAGGAAAAGAGGGAGAGAGAGAGAGAGAGAGCGCGCGCGCAAGAAAAATTAAGAACGGAAAATGGACGCAGTGCCGAAGGATACGCACATGAGTAAGATATGTAGGCATAGCCTTTATTCGCAGTCGTCATTTGTTACCGACGACGCATTTACTAACGTGCTCTAACGGAATATGCAAATCACATCAAATAGTGACAAGCTTGCTAATTGTGAATGCTAATCGAGTAACTTTTTTGCGCCGATCGTTAATTAATGCGTTAAATGCAGACGTGTGTGTAACATACGTATCAGAAGTAGATAATAGGGCCCCTATATATATTAATAGGTCTCTATTATCTACTTCTGATGCGTATGTTACGTGTAATTATTTCGTAATTTAATGCGTTAATTTTAAATACCGCATTCTTATCAAGTCTTACGCTGCGTCTATCGCTGTGCACGCGACCGCAAGTCTGCTTCAAATGTAATTTTATTAATTAATTCTAGTACAATTGCAGTTAAAACTATACACGTCTGATTTCGTGCCAGTTACCTATATAACAACAAGCTCGTGAAAATACAAAAAAACGAATATATAGTGATTTCCAATCAATCATTTTGCTTTGCACATTCAAGTTACTCTATTTAATCAACTGATTCCCTAGAATTTATTGTTGTTATCATTCAGCTGCTATAAATAAATTATTTATTAATTTATTAATTTTATTAATGAATTTATTTATTCAGCTGGTATAACCTGCGGGTAGTAATTCGCCGTTGGTCGGCGCTAGTGTCGCGCGTGCGAGATCATTTTAACGTGGCGACCATGATAGAGAGTGTCCCGTCTTATCATAGACGGTCACTGGTTACACCCGCGCGTGACGACATAACCGCTCGTAGTACGTCACCATTAATCGCCCACGTGTATTTCATGTCATAAAAGCTTTACTCGACTCTTTTTCTAAGCGCCTGACCATTCTTTAATGTCACCTAGCTGCTGGCGCACGAGAACAATGGGATATAGACTGGGAATTATCCGATTCGCTTAATGACTAACGACAGCAGAGCAGAGACGCAGCGCCCATCTGTTATGTTATCAGCATTTTATCGTGGACGTATTTCACTTGAGCACAGCTACAGCAACGCACGTTAGACCGCTGGTATTGTTCACATTGTTTCGCCGGACGAAACATCTGAAATGCCACGGAAAATCCCAATTATTCTTTTCGTTTTTTTTTGCAGTCGAACGCAATCACGTGTTGCGCACGAGCACCGAGTCGCATATACGTATCACTTCTAATAACGCAAGAACTTGTTAAGCACCCCAGATTGCCGCCCCTGTGTGCCTACACCGTAATGACTCGCTTAGAGAGTGCCATTATCGAAAATGGCGCCTCCATAATAACCCCGGTACTTAATGTAAGCTTCCAACCACCGCAGCGGCCCAATCGAAGTCAACAGCTTCCCTCGATAGCTCTCCGACATCGGCGATTGTTCAGTAAGAGACGCAACTGAACGCAAAAACAAAACAAAATTGTCGATTGTTCAGTAAGAGACGCAACTGAATGCAAAAACAAAACAAAATTGTCGATTGTTCAGTAAGAGACGCAACTGAACGCAAAAACAAAACAAAATTGTCGATTGTTCAGTAAGAGAAGCAGCTGAACGCAAAAAAACGAACTCGTTATTTCGATTGAAGTTCGCCTCGCGTTGTCGTGTCTTAGGTATCGGTATCGGTATCGGTATCGGTATCGGTATCGGTATTAGGTATCAATGGACTAGCTGGTGTCGTCTGTACGCTTGCGGGTTGCAGGGCGTCTGCCTCGACTCATCAACACACGTATATACTCTACCGCGATCACACGCATCCGTCACGAAGAAGCGAGTGATTCATCCGTGGGTAATAGAACGGGTCACGATGCCGAGAATGAGTTGAGTATTTCATCTCGCAGGGGGGAGGAGGAGGTGGGTGAGTGCAATAGATTGATTCCAACTTCGTTGCTTCTCGTTGGAAATTTACTTGCCGGTTAAATTCCCACGTTTGTCGTTATATTTAGGCTATTACTGCGGGAGAACATATATCAGAGTATTAGTCATAGATCATAGTAATCATAGTAATAATAGTAAAATTGAATAGATCATAGTAATCATAGATCCTGATCAAGCGATGCTGTCGCGGCCATGACTGTCGAGCTATATGCTTGGCGTGATTGGCAGGTGACTCTAGCCATGCAATCATCAAAGCGATAAAGGTGTTCTAAAATCGTTGCTTAGTAACGAAGTACCGCCAAATCGAAGAATTGGCAAACAAAAAGAGAACATTGAACACAAAACAAGACCTGATTTGTATTCAATGTTCTCTTAATTTTTAGTATATAGTATACATACTTAGTATAAACTGGTTTACCCTGATCTAGCTGATAAGGTAGCAAAGAGTGGTTATCCCGCTTAGACTAATGTGTGGATTGCGTAGCCACCTATAGTGCTACCCCTCGGTAGGTCAGTTTGAAACGTATACACTGCACACCTTGGGCCCGTTGTCAGAAACAAAATTAGTCTTAACATTAGTCTTAACATTAACTTCCACTCGTAACCGTTGACAGAAACATGGCAACGTTACGAGAATAAAAAATATTCGAAAATATCCTCTTAACATTACGAGAGCCCACCCTCTCGCGTAACTTTAATATTAAGTTGAAAATAACACATTTACTCTACGAATTACAATTATAGTGATATTCTATTTTATAATAATGAATAAAATGTGTGTTTTTATTGAAAAACACATCAAAAACATTAATTATCTACCGATCGTGAAGCAAAACAATACATTTGCAAATGGCGTATGGCATTTGTTCTCTGGTTTTAAATGTTTGCCACGCTTGCTACGACTCTCGCGTCTCGTGTTACAGTGTGAGAATTTGTCTTGTTGTGGAGAATAAATTCATGACCGCGTCGTTTTTCATTATATATTTATATGTGGTTAGCCATCATAATATAATATACTGTGATGTACAATAAATGTGTATGAATTTAAATTTGTTATCGATTCTCATCCAATCAGCAGCCTTGTGACATAAAATGATGAAGTTCCTGTTATCGTGAGTTTGCTCGTAGCTGCGATGTGTTTCTGTCAACGCTACTCTCGTAGCATTAACATTAGTCGTAAGTGTTATCGTAGCATTAACATTAGCATTAACTTTACGATGTTCCTGACAACGGGCCCCTTGTACTCACGCTTCCTTATAGAGCTATGCGAACATTGGTGCATGCCCGTAACTTTAGCTGTTTGTATTTAAAACATTTAAGATTTTATATTTTAAGTTTAAAAGTCGTTCGGTGGGTAATAAACCGCCGGGATACAAAATACACGTCGCGACATCTGTCTAGTGCGCGTCTATACACGTTTCATGCGGCACGCACACATACAACCTTTGTCTACATCGTCGCTGTAACTGCATGCTTTAGATGCAATGATTCCTCGTATCGCCAATATAGAGAAACATCTGCTGTCTCGCGTAAACCTAGTGTACGCGATTGCCCTGTTATGGGATTATACATAGTTAAAGAGAGAGTTTACTCTAGGTTATAGGGTTATTTTCAGCTAATTTAGGTTATAATTACGCTACATAAAAAGTTTCATGGTTCAATCACCATTATAAATATTTTTTTAATGTTTTAAAACTAACGACTAGGCCTACAGTTTGATTACAACGACGGTGGCGCCACTCAAAGCGCACCATCTGATAAGTTGCGCAAAACCACTTTTCAGCCAAGGGCTACAGACCGAGGGTGTTTCTTATTTATTCATTTAAAAGCAAAAGGATTGTAATATTCTTTAAAACGACATATAGTTTTCAGTTATTAATATGGATAAATTTTGCCGCTAAAATGGAATATCGTTCGGGTTTAAGCTAGCATTTAGGTAAAAATATAATTGCACTTTTGCTGATTAGCCCTGTGGTCTGTAACAGTGCAAAATAAATGGTCAATACGCAACTTTTTCGGCGGTTGGCAGCACGGTCCGCGGTGTCATGCGCGCTTCAAATTTTCGTAGCGTTGATTTGTGTAATTAATTATAACAATTTAATGATTAGGTATCTTCGGGTAACAAAACGTGTGGGTATAGACGATTGTTATACAGTATTGGTACAGTTGTATTGCAGTAAAATCCTAGAGGCTGCTGTCCTTTAAGAAGTACGATTTAAAGGAATCAACTGAATACGTATACCAGTGTTGTTATGTTCTTTACGATATGATTCAATAGGACGTTAGGTCAAATGGTTACATATACACCCACACGTAACCACTAATGCGATCACGGTAAGCTAGCAGCTTCCCTACAACCATAATTGCCACGCCTACGTACACGTTCTTTTCCATTTTACAAAGGATCTAATTGATAACGTGGAGACATTATGTGACTCACGTCTTATCATTATGTTATCACATTGTGAGATACTCTCATATGACTTACGTTCAATATTGGCATGCTGCACGAATATGCATGTACCACGCATACACCTATTTGACATCGACGATTCATAAAGTTCGTGTGCGTCCAACAGCGACATTTTTTCGTTTTTTTTTATGACTTCATACATCAATCACCGCGAATATGTTGCGTTTGTGTCGATATCATGTTTTATTAGGGGGACAGTGATATAGCTGAATATAAACGTCGCGCTTTCATATTCGCGATATCAGTTATGCACAGACGCGCGCGCACGCACGCACACACACACACACACACACACACACACACACGACACACACACACACACACACACACACACACACACACGCACGTACGCACGCACACACACACACACACGCACGCGCGCACGCACGCACGCACGCACGCATGCACGCACGCACGTACGCACGCGCGCGCACACACACACATGCATATATATATATATATATATATCTCGAGAAAGATATAGAGAAATAGATAGATATGTAGGTGTAGATATAGATATAGATATAGCTGTTTGGTTCTAACTGATGAATTTGATGACGCTGAGGCGTGTCTTTGCGATCGAGTTTCTGCTACGATCATACAACACGCCGCAGCTGGCTGTGACTCAATGACACGCACACCGGCTGCACTGAGTCGATCGTAGTTACCAGTAATTAACGAATTGATTAATTGTTAGATGAAGCCATCAGCTGGGAGCTGCCCGAAGCGCAGAGAGCGGACTGACTCTCTCCTTAATGCATCATCAGGGATGCTGATGCGCTCATCTAATGCGCGTCGCTCTGCGCTGGCAGTGCAAGCTTATAGTATAGACTACGCGTGAGCGGGTAGGTAGGATAGGAGGCAGGAGGAGCTAGAAAAGAAGGAGGGCAATAGAAGATTTTAAGGGGCAGGGTAAAAGAAGAGATAGGAGGTCGGGTATTAAGGGCAGGATGAGCCAGAATAGAGGATACTGCAAGAGAAGCTTTGAATGGGCAGGAGGCAAGAAGAGATACGAGTAGGGTAGGCGCAGGAGGGCCTAGAAGAGAGGATGCAATGGGAGAAGCTTTGAAGGGGCAAGCGGAAAAAGAGATAGGAGTAGGGTAGTGGCAGGAGGGCCTAGAAGAGAGGAGGCAGTGGGAGAAGCTATAAAGGGGCAGGAGGGAAGAAGAGATAGAAGCTAGGCGGCAAGAGAATGAATGTAGGGGATAGGAGCAGGGTGTATGATGTAGAAGAAAGGGGACAGGAGGATGAGGAAATAAGAAGAGGTCTGAGGGGTTAGAGAGGCGTGGGTATAGGTAGAACGTATTAGGGGTAAGAGGAGGTAGGAAGTAGAAGAAGGAATGTAGGATATTGGATATAAAAGGCAGAAGGTAAGTGGAGCTACAAGGCAAGAAATAGTGGGAAGAGATTGTAGGGGCAGAGAGAGAGAGAGGTAGGAGGTAGGAAGACAGCGGTACGAGTCAGCAACATAGAGGTAGGAAGTAGGAGGAGAGAGATAGAAGGCAGGAGAAGTTGGGAGGAGGTTGGGAGGGCAGAAGGAGCAGTGTAGGAGATATACGCGACAGAAGGACAGGGGCAGGAGTAGAAAGTAAGAGGTATGAGGTAGAAGGTATGAGGTAGGAGGTAGGAGGTAGGAGGTAGGAGGTAGGAGGTAGGAGGTAGGAGGTAGGAGGTAGGAGGTAGGAGGTAGGAGGTAGGAGGTAGGAGATTGGAGGTAAGAGGTAGGAGGTACAAAGTAGGAGGTAGGAGGTAGGAGGTAGGAGGTAGTAGGTAGGAGGTAGGAGGTAGGAGATAGGAGGTAAGAGGTAGGAGGAAGGAGGTAAGAGTAGGTAGAAAGTAGGAGGAGTAAGAGAGGATGGGAGGTAGAAGAAGAGATGAAGAATATAGGAGGTAGTAGACAGAATATCGTAGGAAGATGTAGGAGGGTTAGGCAGAGGTAGGAGAACATAGGAGATAGGAGGAGTAAAGGAGGCAGAAGGTAGGTGGAGGTAGGAGATGGGAGAATGCTGTAGAAGGAGGGAGGTGTATAGGAGAGAGGCATTACCGCATACAAAGTCTCGTGTAATGCCGCATCAGAGCAGCTCCCTGCTACGCGACAGCTAGGCACGCGTAAATGCGCCGCGCCAGGTTTTAGTACCACTAAATTATTTACATCACCGCTGCGTCTAATAACCTGAGCTTGCAACGACACGCATGAGTTCCGCCGCGGAATAAATGATTACGACGCGTTGTAGATGTGCATATAATCATGAGAAGATAATTGTCGAATTAATTGTTTCCTTTTACATATTGCTAATGTAATTTGGAAATGAGGCGATTTATTATATGGCCCTTGTAATTCGTCTTCGTAGTTATCCATCTAAAAGGGTAGCAGGGGATGTGTGTCAGGGGAGAAGGGTGAATATTTATAGCTCTTTCTAGGATGTTATGATGCATAGTATCTATGAGTATTGGAAAGCCATCATAGTGAGGAACCAGAACACACACACTCACACACACACACACACACACACACACACACACACACACACACACACACGACACACTCACACCACACACACACACACAC
>NW_014579035.1:26117-28855 GCF_000485595.1 Priapulus caudatus
GTAGGACGGGTAGGACCGGTGGAGGAGGTAAGAGCGGTAAGAGGTAGGAGGTAGACGGAAGGTTAGAGGAGCTTGGAGTCTAGGATGGTAGGGACGGTTAGGAACTACGGCGAGCCACGTTGCGGATGGTAGACGACCGGTAGGGAGGTAGGACGGTAGGAAGTAGCGAGGGTAGGAGTTAGCGAGGTAGGAGGTACGAGAGGTGAGGAGGTAGAAGGTAGGAGGGGCTTAGAAGGTCTACAGAACGCCGGGCCGGTGCGTAGCGAAGGTATGACCAACGTAGGAGGTAGGAGTATGGAGGCGCTGATGGAATGTAGAGGTAGGAGGTAGGACCGGTAGGAAGGGTAGGAGGTAGGAGTAGCGAGCGTAGGAGGTAGGACGGTAGGGACCTCGCTAGGAGCGTATAAGGAGCAAGCGACGCGTAAGAGTTAGCGTTAGAAGATTAGGCAGGAGGTTAAAACGGCAGAGGGTAGCGACCGCGGTAGAAGAAGAGCATGAAGAAGTTATAGGACCTTGTAGTTAGTAGTATGACAGAATATACCGTAGCCGTAAGATGTAGCGAGCGCGTTCAGGCCCAGATGGTAGGAGCAACATTAGGAGATCGAGCGAGAAGGAGAGAAGGAGGCAGGAAGGTGTAGGTGGCAGGTAGGGAGATGGAGAACTGCCTGAACGGAAGTTGATGTTTTATGTAGGCCAGGCGAGAGAGTTCGGGGCCGAGAGAGGCATCTACCGCATACTTTTCTCTTTATTATTATCTCGTTGTACATGCCGGGCATCAGCGGCAGCTCTGTACGCGACAGCGTTCTAGCGCACTCGCGTATATATTTACGTCCGCGGGCCATTTTTTTGGTAGTTACCACCTAAATTAGTGTTTTGTAGCTTTGTCACGCGCTGCGGGTCTAATTAACTGAGGCTTGCAACGACCTACGGGCTATGCAGTTCCGCCGCGGGAATAACCATTGATTACGACGGCGCGCTTGTAGCATGTGCATATAATTTCTTTCATGAGAAGATAATGTCGAACTTAATTGTTCCTCTTTTACATAATACAATGCGTCAAGATGTACATTTTTGTTGAAATGATGCGGCAATTTATCTATATGGGTTCTCCCTTGTAGTGTTTTGGTCGTCCGCCCATCCTAAAAGGGTAAGGGGGCACGGGGATGTGTGTCAGGCCGAGAAGGCTGCTGGCGATATTTTATAGCCCTCTTTTTAGTTATGTTATGCCATGCCAATCAGTATCTATTGCAGTATTGGAAATCCATCATAGTGCGAGGAACCAGAACACAACAACACACACACACACACACACACACCACACACAACACAACACACACCACACATACACCACACACACACACACACACACACGATACAACACACACACACACGTACACACATACACACACACACGCACACACACACACACCACACACACGACACAGCACACACATACACACACACGTACACACTACACACACAGACACCGTACCACACACACGCACACACACAACAACACACACACACACACTACATACAAACACACACACACACCACACTCCACACCACACACACACACACACACACACACACACACATCACACACACACACACACACACACACACACACACACACACATGCACACACACACACAAACACATACGCGCGCGCGCAAAGACGGGCGTCTTGCTATGTTCTGTTGTAAATGTCATGTATGACAGCCCCCCTCCAACACACACGTACCCCCCCACACATATACATATATAATACTCACTTGAACAACATCCTCGTGTATTCCTTTCGATGGTATATCGACGGCTATCTCTTGTGAGATTTTCGGAGCATCTTCACCCTCACCGGCCGTATTCACCACCTTGTGTTTGATATCGCCTATCAGCTCTCCTGTGACCGTGTCCTTGGCTATAGAGAGCGCGACAGCATGTCACGCAAGAAAACAAGAATTATTTGTCGATCGTAACCGACGAGAAATCGATCTATGCGTCCGAGATGTACGCAGATAGGCTACATGCAATAAATGCAACTGAGCTAGTTAAAAACACTCATCAACTACTTCGTCTGGGTACTGCTAGTGCTGGCAAAGCTAGACTGGTTATGTGTGTTTTTTTACGCAAAGTGTCAACTTGGCGCTACTTCGTTACCGAGTAGCGTTTTGAGAACGCCACTATCGACTCCGCTGATTGGCTAGCGCTAGTATGTGAGTAGGCGGATAAGATTTTATTTCATTGATAAAGGTTGCGTGGGCGAATTAGTAAGTATTTAGCTACGCGTAGCTGCGTTGAACACCCACCGGCTAATGGATGCATTGCATTTACCAAGCCATTAGACGCAGTAGGGTGTTGTGTATAGATGCAATTCTATTCTGATACATTTTTTATTACGGTGGTTATCTCACAAAAGCTCACTTGTATGTTCATAGAACGACGAAAATGTATATACGCAGTGTCACAATGGCGCTACGGTTCAATGTCGGTGTCATGTTAGCACGTACGTAATGCCTACATTTAGCGATAATTTTGTCGTTTGATATCTACGGTAGCGCCAGCTATTAAAGTTCTACGTGATTCTGATATGCGTAGAAAACGTGCTGGTTTGTTAGTGCTAGTAAAACGCGCACTTATTAACCATAAAACCATGCGATGCTCAGCTGAAATTAATACTCATATAGGTTAAGGTTAGCTCGAAATTTTGGTCAGCTTCACTAATTCGCAATGTATAT
>NW_014579035.1:30346-41232 GCF_000485595.1 Priapulus caudatus
TATATATATATATATATATATATATATATATATATATATATATATATATATATATGTATGGAAAGAGTATATCCCGCTACATTATCCCTGCGTTTAAACATTTCATGCTCTCAATGCTCTGCGTAGGATATGGTGGCAAAATTGATTTAACGTCAATATTTATATTCAACTTTTTCGGCCAATATTTATTTCATTTGTGATTTTGACGGCATCCGGTTGGGAACGTAATCGCGATCCCACTGCGTGTTCACTTCCAAACCTTCATCTACGCATACTTCAGTACTGAATATTGCAGTTCATGATCGATCGTGGGGATAGTATCAAGAGCGTAATAAGTATGCATACTTAATACGCATACTTGATACGTAATACGTATATATAACGTATTACCTATACTTAATACATAAGCATACTTAATACGCTCTTGATAGTTTCCAGGATCCAGTAACCTAGGTACTGGACCCTTCATACCGCAGGTGCGCGTATGTGTGATTGAGTTAAAGTGGGGGAGTAGTAATTAAAAAGTGTAGGTTCTTTGGTGTTGTGGTGATACAGTATTTATATTAAGGCATATATGCGTGGATGTGTGTTTCAGCTGGGGCATTGTAAGGCGCAGTTACGAGACCGCTGGACAGTATTAAATCGCAATTTATGCTAATTTAATTCCCACTCAAATACCGGCGGTTTAGAGCGATCCGCCATTTTCTCATGTAATATTCATGCAAGTCTGCGTCATGTGAGGAATATTGCGTGCGGCTCTAAAAGCGTGTGCACCGATATATATATATATATATATACATATATATATATATATATATGTATATATATACGTCTGCTGCCGTATATGTTGCATTATGTAAGATGCCGAATCTAGCCAAAAATCGTTTCATCAAACGTTACAGTTTCCATGTAATAGGTTTTTAATAGCCTGGCCATATTAGCGCGGTGCGGTGGCATTTCTAGGGCAATTTATACATCACAAAACGTACACATACACGCGCGCACACACGCACGCACGCACATACACGTTAAAATGTTATGTCAACGTCAGAGAGTCCATTTTATGGGTCTTTAGAGAGAAGTCGAGCGAAAGCAACGGGTGTAAATGGCTTCCTTTTAACACCGCTAGCAGTCAGGCTCTCTCTCTTTCTCTCTCTCTCTCTCTCTCTCTCTCTCTCTCTTTCTCTCTGTGTGTCTCTCTTTCTGTGTGTCTCTCCTACCCCTCTCTCACCTTTTCTCCCTCTCTCTCCCTCTCTCACCTTTTCTCCCTCTCTCTTTCTCTTCAATTTTCTTTTCACTTCCCCTTCCCGTCTCCCATTCTCTTATCCCGTCTCTCTCTCTCTCCTCTTTCACTCTCTCGCTCGCTCGCGCGCTCTCTCTCGCGTTCTCTCTTTCTTCTATTTCACTATCTCTCTCTCTCCTCTTACACTTTCTCTCTCTCTGACTCTCTAGTGCTCTCTCTCCCCCTCGCTCTCATGCACTACCTTTATCAATCTCTCTGAACCCCCTCTCTCTAACATTTTCTTCTTTCTTACATTATTTCTCTCTCTCTATCTTCTCTCTCTCTTTCTACCTTCTCTCTCCTATTTGTAGCTCTCTTTCTGTACATGTATCTATCTTTCTTTCCTCTTCCTTATCCTCCTCCTGATTTTCCTCCTCCTGCTCCTCCTCCTCCTCCTCGCCCGCCTTCTCCTCCTTCTCCTCCCCCTCCTCCTCCTCGTCCTCCTCCTCCTCCTCCTTTCCCTCTCTCTCTCTCTATCTCTTTCCGCATCTCTCGCGTGCTCTCGTGTGACCATAGCTTGTTATAGTTAGCAGTCAGCGTACACGTGACAAGATTCCCATCAGTAGCAGCAGGCCGCGTCACGTGAGAAACACTGCACAACAGTAATACAACAGTAAGCCTCCGCAATATGTTCACCGTTGCACGATTTCGTCTCTAGAAAAAGCCTTTTTCGTTGAAATTTGGCACTAGAGTGCAATATTTTGCATTATGCACGCAAGTTAGATGCCTCAAGTTAGATGACTCGTAGACGTCTAGAAAGCATTAGAAGAGCATTTTTCGTTGCATCATAGAGCTGGCAAAAGTTTCGAGCGGAGCATAGAGCATAAATCTGTAGTTATTTAACATGAATAAAGTGTATGTTGTGTAAGCGAAGTAACAGTGTGAGTATTTTTAATTAATTTTTGTTTGGTGGTTATTCATGCTTATTCATATGGACGCCCTCTATACTACTGTTGTTCACCATCTATAGCTTGACCTACTATTTGCACGATGAAACGATCCCAGCGTTTAGAGCGACGATGGTTTGAAGCCCACATACACAGAATACGCTATAGCCACAGGCACACTGATACCCCGTACAGACTGGAAAATTATTTGATCATATATCAAACTAGTAGCTTCCCGCTAATTCATAACCAACGTTGCACTATTTAGAAAGTTTGTACGTTTTTGCGATGATATTCGGCACTAGAGTGCACTATAAGGCATCTACCTGTCGTGCATAATGCAAATTACACATAATGCGTATGTAAATTATATATAATGCATATGCAAATATAATTTGCATTATGAATGCAGGGTAGCTGCCTCATGGGCGTAGAGAAAACATGAAAAATGATATTTGTCCTATCGTGTAGTTGTCCCATTCCATCATGTGACGTAGCCACGGTAACCGGTCCGCTGTTTTTGTGTTTGAAACTGGATCCGAATACTCTTTAGAAATGCTCGTAGCTAGCAAGATACTTGTGTGGTGTGTATGTGTGTGTGATGTGTGGTGTGTGTGCGGTATCTGTGGTGTGTTTGTGTTGTGGGTGTGTTGTGTGGTGTCTGCGTGTTATGTGTGCTGTGTGGGTGGTATGTACGTGTGTGTGCTGTGTGTGTGGGTGTGTGCTGATGTGTGTGTGTGTGTGGTGTGTGTTGCGCCGCGCGCGTTGTGTGTATGTGTTGTGTGTGTGTGTGTGTGTGTGTGCTGTGTGCGTGTGTGTGTATATGTGTGCTGTAGTACTAATGGTGTGTGGTGTGTGTGTGTGTGTCGTGTGTGTGATGTGTGTGTGGTGTGTGCGTTGTGTATATGGTGTGCGTATTATGTGGTTGTGTGCTGTGTTGTGTGTGTGGTGTGTGTGTGTGTGTGTGTATGTTCTGTATATGTGTGTGTGGGGGGGGGAGGGTGCAGTGTGATATGTATAAGAAGATTACTCGCGTCAGTAACGACATTCGTATTTTTTTTTTTTGTTATTGTACTGGGAACAGGTTGCTTGATCTTCGCTCCGGCATCGTGCTCGCGATGCATTGCAGCAAGAAGTAAAGCGATGTGTCGCAATTAGGTCTTAGACGCTTTTGTAAACACAATCAAATATCTATCACTACGCGACTAGGCACCGAACGCTCGATAGCCCCGTGTCTCGTCTTCGTCCAGCTAATCTTGTAGAAGTCCGTGTAAAGCTCAGTACTATCTGAGTCATATCGACTACGTCTCCCTCTGGGTAATAACTAACTTATGCTTTCTCCGTACTATTTTATAGTTCCGAAAACCGCCCCGACGACTTTAACCAATCCGTACGATTTTTCGTCATTATCGCCGGACCTTGGCGGGCTAGGAGCGCGACGGAAATCCCGCGTCATTAACCAAACAACAACAGAACCACCGCCAACACATTCCCTGCCTCGCCTGCTAGAGCGCTCCTGGTTATTACACGCACCAATGTAACAACAACCTTTTTATACGAGCCCGTGCCGCTGTACGCTAAATAAGTACTTATTCATGTTTAATTTATTAATATCTGATTACTACTTATAGTTGTCGCAAATTGTTAAAATAGCATTTTAAAAATGTCGCTGATTGAGGCTCTCTGTTTATATTTCTTCTAATAACAAAAAGCAACCGTCGAGATTTTTTATGCGCCAGTGTGACAGGAGGTGGGTTTTGCTTCGTAGCCGATCACGTAATAAGTAATTACAACCACTCTCTGTATGTTGTGTTCTATCGGTAAACAAACATGGTACATTGTTAATTTTCAAAGTAGATTAGATCTCTATTATCACTCTGATATTAATCAGCTACGGATCAATTACACCATACGAAAATTGTGACGTAGTCAATTAATTATCACTTCTCAAACATCATAATCTACCAATTAACCCCGCCTACTGGGCGGCTATAACTGTATTCGGTGCGGATGTGACGCGCGTCGCGTCGCGCTTACGTCACGAGACTGTTCTCGGACTTGAGGCTGCAATGGTCGGAAATGATTCCATGAGCCTCGCAGCTGTACGCTATACCATGCGCTTATAAATTATATGTATATGACTGCTCGGGCGCGACTATATTACTGATCAGTGTACACCAGCTAATGTGGTACTCGGTGTAACCTCTCATATATTAATTATTTATATATATATCAGAACGAGCTATAATACGATGATACCTACGTTTTATTAGGATTACTATTAATAGGATAACATTATAATAAGATTATAATTCTACAGGTATATAATCAAATTAAAATAAATATATCCTTTAATCTATGCTGATATAAGGCTATATAAGACGTCGCTATAGGTGGATGTCCTTAGTGTGTGTTGGGTGGCCTATAACGTAATTACTCATAGTGATCAGCTTGGTGTGTACTCCGCGTACGAGGCGTCGTGCGTTGTTAAAATAAGATATAATGGTTTTTATCCTACTTACTACCTTAGTTTTTAGCAGCCATAGGGAACACACACTGCAACGACCGCCCTTGTCTTCCGAAAACTCAATGTTCTTAGAACATTGAATACCTATTTAGTGCGCGGGATCAATTCGGGTGCTGATCTTCATGGCTATGGCTGTTCTGCGCAAATCGTTTATAATGGCAGGGACTTTACGAGCGCAGTGCTTCTGACGTAGTCTGCAGCGAGCTGCGTGGTGTAATAGACACGTGTTTATTCTCCGTGCCGAGCCGCGTGACATCGGTTGGTCGTATGCACACCTATATCTTATCAGGAAGTGTAATTAGGGATACTTCTATCCCCTTCTTACCCGTCATACGCTATAACTTTATCTCCCGGCTCCTCACCTACTACTCTACTTCTACCTTATATAGTGCAAAGGGACGCCTAAGTGGTTTCCGTTCCTCCGAACCGTGCCGTGTGCTTCGCCGCGAATCGAGTCGGCGCCTTCTGGGCCCCGTCCCGCACTCCGATCCTCGCTACGTTAGACGCGATTTCCTTTCACTTCTCTCACTGCCGTAGCATCCTGACTTTTTGAGGCACATTTTCTAACACGCTTGTGCGCCGCCCCAAGCCCAGACTCTTCCCGCCATTCCCATCCGGGGACAACCCCCGCACGCCCCCCCCCCACCGGCCAACTCCGCCCTTTACGATCGCCAACCTCCGTGGCCCGACGCGACCAAAGCCTTGCGCCCCCGGTTGGTTACCAGACAACCAAGTCCACCTGCCGCGCCCAAAATAAATCTTACAGACACCACTAACGCCGGTCGGTGCTTTGTATGTGTGTGTCGTCCTTTGTCGTCGTGTGTTGTGTGCGCCCACGTGCGTGCGGTGCGTGCTGTTGGTGTTGCGTGTAGCTGTGTGTGTGTTGGTGGACGCCCGTGTGTGGTGTACATGTGCTTGAGTGTGCTGGTGCGCATGATTTGCGTGCACTGCCGAGGCTGTTATACGGTGTTGGCGTGCGCGCTGTGTCGCCAACATGACCACGGAGGTGTACGTGCCGCGCTAACCCTGCTTGAATTTTAGACGCCGTTTTCGATTTGTCTACAGACACACACATACACTGTATCAAACTTTTTGAATGTGTTAACTAGTTAACTGTGCTTCTCGGTTTTATATAATAGTATACTAATGTAGATATAAAGTACTTAGCATTATTCAGGTGGGCCTTCGTAGCTAGAAACCCTACGCAGCACGAACGCGTACGTGTTAAAGCCATCCACTCCGTAGTAGCTGTGAGCGAAATTTAACAACCCCACGACGCTGCTTGTATTGTGTATGTGTGGGTGTTGTGTGTGTCGTCGTGTGCGTGTGCGTGTGCGTGTGCGCTGCTGCATGTGATGTATGTATGTATGTATTATGTGTATGTATGTATATGTATGTAGTCTGTATGTATGTATGTATGTTGTATGTATGTATGTATGTATGTATGTATGTTATGTATGTGTTTATGTTATGTATGTATGTAGTATGTATGTATTATATTGTATGTATGTATGTATGTATGTAGATTATGTTGTTGTATGTATGTATTATGATGTTGTTATGTGTATGTATGTATGTAGTAGCGCTAGGCGTCCTGTCATCCGTACAGTCACCCTGTAATCTATGTATGTATGAGTATGTATGAAGTAAGATCTGTATGATGTATGTAGTATCTTTGTCTGTCTGTATGATGTATGTAGTACTTGTATGTATGTATTATTGTATTATGTATGTATGTATGTTGTGTATGTCATGTATGTATGTATATGTGTTGTTTTGTAGTTGTATGTATGATGTTGTGTGTATGTTGTGTATCGTAGTATGTATTAGTAGGTAGTAGTATGATGTATGTATGTAGTATGTAGTATGTGTGGTATCCATGTATGTAGAGTATGATGTAGTAGTACTGATGTTGTACTGTATGTGTATGATATATATGTGATGTATGTATAGTTGGTGTTGTACTGATATGTATGTATGTCTGTATCGTACTGTATGTATGTATGTATGTACTGTATGTATGTATGCGTGTTGTGTGGTGGTGGCGTGTATGCTGTGTGCCCTGTGTGCTGTAATTGTATGGCTGTGCGTCGGTGGCGGTGATTGTGGTCGGCATGCCCTGTGTGTGTTGAATGCAGGCTGTTCGTGCGTGCGGCGGTCGTGTTGTATGTAGTGTGTGCGCGCGCTGTTGATATTTGACAACCGAGTGTAACCTGCCCGCGCCGCCTACTTTCAGACCATTATCTTCAATACTCAATCGATTTTGCTTCTTTTTTAAGAATTTGCTTATTTGATGTTTAACCTGTATTTCAAAATAATATCAAATACGTGCATTGTGCTACGGAAATCACCATTTCCTTTTTGAAAATTTTTATGTAATTTTAGGTAATATTTGATTTTATTTATTTCGTCAATTTTTTTACATATTATTGACTTTCCGGTCCATATAGTATTTTTTACTGTATACATCCTCAACTAAGTTTCATAAAGGTTAACCGCATCCTCAATCAGCCCACTCCACCTTCTGGAGACGTATTAGTATTATATATGTTCTATACTATATGTATATATATATATGTATAATATATTTAATATATATATATATCTAACTAACATCAGAGTGAATAGTTTATATTCTATTATTATTCACTCCTGTAATTATATCCTTCATTATTATCAATCGCGCACAGTTTTTTACTTTTGTGTAGCGTTCAGACATCCGCCTCTAGGAAGCTGTTAAATTCCAATTAAGAAGCAGTACGGGTAGATATACCAGCAATGATCGAGAACTAAACTTTCAAGATAGTACCGCCCGACCGTCCTAAAGATTTACCTTGTGCACCCCACTACTCTCTTCACCGGGGCGCGCAACCCACCACGAAGCCATTTACTCCGACGCATTGGCGCTCTTTTCGCTACTCTTCAATTTCACGGGCGCGTTGACAAAGGCGCGCGGATTGCGGTTGTTTCATGGCCTGCGCCGACTTGGTTACGAAGCGGGGCGCGTCCTGCTTATACGCACATGTCCGGGTCACCCGCAGTCACTAGACCGATCGGTCATGCTCTTGATTGGTTAAACACATGTGGAGACAGATGATCGTGCTGTGGGTGAAGGATGCTCATAAGACGGATCGGCGGAAAATTAACGAAAGCGAAGATATGATACGTGTGGGAGAGTCGAAAACGGATTAAGAGTGGGCACGGAGAACGGGGTAGCGCCCGCGAGGGTAGTGCAATAATAGAGAGTGAGCGCAGAGAGGCGAACACAGCCACCGCAGCGGCCGGGCGGACGCGGAGGGGCGGGCATGGAGTGGGGGGAAGCAAGGTTATATACAGGCGACACAACGGAGGAGATAGAGAATCCGTGATGTCGGGGAATAGAGATGCAAATGCTCTATTATGTACTCTTGATATTATTTTCAGTTTTTACTGCATGAATCTGTCCTTAATTACTGCATGTGGAAATGACGCGATATACGATCCCTCGATAACAGTCGAGCGCTTGCGATTGCGCAGCTAGCGTAGAATCAAGCTTGCATCTATTACTTTACGCTTCTTGTTTCCTTCTCTTATGGCACTCTTACGAGTAGATTGCCACTAAGTACACGGGTGTACACGGTAGTACACGGGCGGCGCTAAAATTGTTATTCACACCTCAATCCTGCACCCCCTAATGACTAGGTAACGTATTCCCAATGTAATTAATATGGTAAATTATATACGGTATTGATATGGAACGCGAAGTGCGAGTTAACACATACGTGTTTAACCGTCAGCGTGCAAGGGGACGAGGTTTATACCTAAAAACCGTCAAGACAAGAGAGAAACCAAAGAACCAAGAAGAAGCCGGAAACCTAAAACCCCTAAGCGAAGTGGTCGTTAGGGGTCTTCCCCATCGGCGGGGTAGAATTAGCTCCAACGACCTGGTAACCAGGAACAAGGAATCTGCCATTATCAGAGCAAGCTGATACATCATGACCGATCGTCCCAATCCGCTTATTCAGCTCGCACCGTGCGATCATTGTTTTTATACGGTGACCTAGTTGGGGTAGGGGGCAGACGATAATTATGGAGTAGCCGTTAGTTAAAGGGAAGGTGACCCTGTCAGTCTGGCACGCTGCCTCACTTACTGACGGCTTTGCGATCGTTTTATGCGATGAAGAAAAGACTCAATTTTACGTCAATTGCGCCCTCTGGCGTTAAAGACACGCCGCTACAGTGTGCGCCCGGGAAACTACTTATGAATTCTGCACTGAATGAGAAATGCCGGTGGCCAGGAGAGAGATAGATAGATAGGTAGAGAGAGTGAGAGCAAGAGAGAGTGCGCGCGAGCAAGAAAGAGAAAGTAGACGAGAAAGAGAGAGAGAAGGAGAGAGAGCGCGAGCGAAAGAGAGAAAGAGAGAGAGAGAGAGAGAGAGAGAGAGAGAGAGAGAAAGAGAGAGCGCGGGCACGAAAGAGAGAAAGAGATAGCGAGAGAGAGAAAGAGAGATAGACAGAGAGAGAGAGAGAAAGATAGAGTGAAAGAGAGAGCGCGAAAAAGAGACAGAGAGCGAAAGAGAGAGAGAAAGAGAGAGAGAGAGAGAGAGAGAGAGAGAGAGAGAAAGAGAAAGAGAGAAAGAGAGAGAGCGCGAAAAAGAGAGGGAGAGAGAGAGAGAGAGAGAGAAAGAGAGAGTAGAGAAATAAAAAGAGAGAGAGAGTAGAGAAATAAATAGAGAGAGAGAGAGAGAAAGAGCGCGCGCGAAAGAGAGAGTAGAGAGAGAAAGAAAGAGAGGAAGGAAGAAAGAGATAGAGAGATAGCAAACAGCCCATCGTAATGCTGAAGACTATCTTCTGTTCCCTTGCATATCGATTGATGACGACATCGCAGAAGACGAAGCAGCATCCATGCAGTGGACAGCATCTGTTCGAATTAACAGTGATTATCTTCTCCCAGCTTCACATGCACACACACACACTCTCTCTCTCACTCTCTCACACACACACACACACGCACACACACACACACACACACACACNAGCAAAGAGAGAGAGAGAGAGAGAGAGATATAGATGCGAAAGAGAGAGGCGAGAGAAAAGACGGGAGAAGCAGAGAGACGAGAAAGAGAGCAGTTAAAGAAATATAATTACGAGACGAGCAGAGAGAGAGAGATGAGAGAGAGCGCCGAGCGCGGAGAGAGAGTCGAGGACAGAAAAGAAAGAGAGGAAGCGAGAAAGAAAGAGATTAGAGCAAAGATAGCAAACAGCCTCCCCATCGTAATGCGGCAAGCTACCATTCTGTTTCTTGCATATCGCATTGATGACGACATCGCCAGAAGACGAAGCACATCCATGGCAGTGGACAGCATCTGCTTCGAATTAACAGTGATTATCTTCTCCCAGCTTCACATGCCCACACCACACACACCAACTCCTCTCACTCTCTCACACACACACACACGGACGCACACACACACAGCACACACACACACACCAGCACACGCGCGCGCACACACGCGCGCACACACACACACACACACAGCGCACACATTCAACACACACACACACACAAACACACACCACACACAGCCACACACACACACACACACGCACGCACACGCATACACATACACACACACACACACACACACACACACACAACGCACACACACACACACACACACTCACACGCACGCACGCACGCACACACGCACACACATACACGCGTGACTGAACTAGGTGAGAAAGGGCCGGATTTCTTCTGACTATCGTAATTGCAATTAGCCGTGTTGATGCACCTCGCCGGCTTCCCACGACAATCTCAACGGAACTTACGAACCGCTATCAATATAAAGCCGGCGTCAGTTATACGACCACAGCACGTATACGTTAGTAGGCTAATAGACAGATAATTTAGACAAAGCCAGCCATTCGTACGGCCGATAGACAGATAGATGTACCGACGCATTACGTCAATATGTATCCTGTCAGATTCATATAAGTCAGAGCCTTAGAGGACTGCATGGACACAAATAAATCAACAAACATACACATATATATCGCAAAGTATAGAATAGTATATATATATATATATATATATATATATATATATATATATATATAGAGAGAGAGAGAGAGAGAGAGAGAGAGAAGAGAGAGAGAGAGAGAGAGAGAGAGAGAGAGAGAGAGAGAGAGAGAGAGAGAGAGAGAGAGA
>NW_014579035.1:41774-42352 GCF_000485595.1 Priapulus caudatus
TATATATAATATAATATATATATATATACTAGCATAGATAGATAGATAGATAGATAGATAGATAGATAGATAGATAGATAGATAGATAGATAGATAGATAGATAGATAGATAGATAGATAGATAGATAGATAGATAGATAGATAGATAGATAGATAGATAGATAGATAGATAGATAGATAGATAGATAGATAGATAGATAGATAGATAGATAGATATAGAATCTTTCTCCATAAATAAATCCAACCTCCTGTATGCTTAGTAATTAGAAATGCCCTGACAGTACGTAACGAATTATTTATTACGCATTTATTATCCAGGTAGTAGCGGTTGCATAACGTCACGGAGTGGCTTGCATGCACCTGCGCAGTGAGTGAAGGCATTGAGGTATATGCACACAATACCTCGCCGACATCAGCGAACAGTATTACGTGCGTGTATGAAATCACGCGATGTGATCATCAGCCTGATTAGTTGTATTCATTGAAATGCCATTGGCTGCCTGCACACACACGCACACACACACACACACACACACACACACACACACACACACACACACACACACACACACACACAC
>NW_014579035.1:43401-48117 GCF_000485595.1 Priapulus caudatus
ATCTATCTATCTATCTATCTATCTATCTATCTATTTATCTATCTATCTATCTATCTATCTATCTATCTATCTATCTATCTATCTATCTATCTATCTATGTATTTATGTATCTATCTATCTATCTATCCATCCATCCATCCATCCATCCATCTATTCATCCATCCATCCAACCATCTCGTTCTCACTCTCACTCTCTATCACAATCTAGCTCTCTCGATCTCTCTCCTCATATAGTCGACTCAAGTATGATATGATTTATTTATAAATTGCGGTCAAAAAAATACATACATTAGAAATGAACTCAATCTCTGCTCAATTAACATGTGCCCTATCTTCGAGTTTTTAGCCCCCACACCTCGCCCATCGCCCTCTCATCTCTCTTTCTCCATTCTTTCTTTCTCTCGCGCTCTCTTCCTCTCTCCTTCTCTCTCTCGATCTATTGCTATATTCACCCCAATCCGTATATGCACTACAAATTGACACGACTACAATCAAGCCAACTTTGCGTGATATTGCCACACATTGAAACATTATCATCATTCATTATTCAACGCCACATATATAGGCATTCAGGGAACTCTGTTCACACTGAGATGAGATCGAAGCTTCAGTACCTGCTTCAATGGCTCGACTCGCTCAGAGCTTCTGACAGAATGATTACTCCAAGCTCAGAGGCACTAACTACCGCGGCTAGTTGTGAAAGCAATGAGAGAGAGAGAGAGAGAGAGAGAGAGAGAGAGAGAGAGAGAGAGAGAGAGAGAGAGAGAAAGCGAGAGCGAGTAAGACCTGTCGTGTTCTGAACAATGACATCATTCACGACATATATCTCTTGTTCGCATCGAGCATTTGAACGAGCGAGAACGCACATTACATGAACATACATTAAGAAATTATACAACACAACTCGTATCAACCATAATATAAATTTAATCATATATAATTCAACCAGAGGGGTGTACCCGAAGAATATGTACAGGGCCGTAGGCTGAGCAAATTCCTAGGGGGGGGGCAAAATTTCATGACTCAACTGTATAGTGATGAGCGACGGGCGCAGCTCTTGATCGACGTCCATAGTGTGGTATAGGGGTGGGTCTGAGACAAGCATTTCACGAATAGGTGACCAAAAAAATCACGTTAGGGTTATTTGCAATTATTAGCTAAGCTGATTTTTTTTAAATTTTGCTCCAAAATCTAGGGGGCGGCAGCCCCCTTGCCCTCCCCCACAGACTACGGCCCTGAATGTACTTAAGAAGGAAATAGTCCCTGAGCAAAAGCCAAACCTCCCGCCGGTTTCTGCCGCAGAAGATGAATATAATATCATTTTTTGCATGTTTATGTGCGTTATCGTCGACAAAATTTTTTTAGTCAACGAGAAAAATGTTTTTGCTTTCGTATCTATTATATCTATCTATCTATCTATCTATCTATCTATCTATCTATCTATCTATCTATCTATGCGATCTATCGATCGATCTACGCTATCTACTAATATCTTATTCATTTATTTATCTATCTATCTATCATATCTATCTATCTACCTAATCTCTATGTATAGGGCAAAACAAACATATATATTAGATGCTAAAGAAACAAAATAACGGCCTAATGATCATAGAGAATGTATATGAATATAGTATACATACTATAATATTTCATCCTAGCGCGGCCACAATATCTCTATTATGGACTATATATTTCACAGTTTTTTTTTATCAAAGTAAAAATGGCAAAATCTGCGTTAGCCCCGCCTACGTATGCACGGGAACTATACGAGAGGGCGATCAAAGTTGCAGTGCAAGCCGAGAAGAATATCAGAAGCTGGCAGATTGACGCATGCGATTTAGACGCTCGAACTTCTCCTTTGTTAATTAGTTGACTGCGTCACGCGAATAATTATAATTTATGAGACCAACCGTATATGTTATATAGGTCATGATATCGAACACGCGGGGAGATTCTTTAGCATTCGAGGTAACAGAAGGAGGCAGGTAGGGAGGTACGCGTAGTCGTTCTTGTTCCAGTGTAAGAAATGTAATAGGTATAAGATAAACATACATGACGTAGGTAGGGAGGTACGTGTATGCGTTCTTGTTCCAGTGTAAGGAATGTAATAGGTATAAGATGAACATACATGACGTAGGTAGAGAGGTGCGTGTATGCGTTCTTGTTCCAGTGTAAGAAAATTAATAGCTGTAGGCTGAACCTACATGGGGCAGGCAAAGAGGTGGAGTATGCATACAATTGCGCTCGTACAAGAAACGTATTCGGTACAAGCATGGTTGTGTATTTTGCACGGAATTGTGCCATATTCGTGGATTATTGGTAAAATGGCGGCTATCTTGTTCTTATGCTGTTCCCGTCTATCCGCTACACGGTAACGCACATGCATTATGTAACAGATCTGCACGACAGATCGCCACGACGACGCAATTTTCTCCCACTTTCCCAATTTGCTCCGAAACCTTCACTTCGTTGACAAATGAAAAGAAGCCGACAAGCTTTCGTAACCGCGGCTGAAAACCCTTGTAATTACGGTCCTTTGGTTGCGATCTCCGGTATTGGCTCGACGACAGACCAGAGGACACGCGCACACACGCAGCCGCTCAGAAATGTACGCACACACGTGGGCGTGCATACATGCACGCACACACACAGGCGCGCATACATGCACGCACACACGCAAGCGCACATACATGCACGCACGCACACATAGGCACCCGCACATACACGTTCACGCGCGCCCACCCATTCACGCACGCGCGCTCGCAGACGCTCACTCGACGTAACTCGCTCACGCTTACTGCGGACATCAGCTGTTTACTCCCACCAGCTCTCATGCCGGCAGCAACACGCACCTGAACGCTACGACAATCGTAAGGCAATCATGGCGACACCGCGATGACAATCGGTTGGCAGCAAGCGGCGCGTTCGCTTCCGTAACTGTGACTATTAAACATCATAATTATCATGACACCAATAGCAATCAAGCCGTCACCATGGCGCACATTGATTAACAACCTTGCGCGCGCGTAATCTCTCGCTGTAATGACCGGTAGGGGGCGTAATCTGCGCACCAGTGACACTCGCTTCCTGGAAATATGGCCGGCGTGCAAATAGGCACAGTAATTGTGCAGAAAAGTACCTTTAATATCTGCCTGCCCCTTGGATTTATCCACCGTCGTCGGGCGTTCTCGTCTGACGCCGAAATCGGAGGAGTTATAAAAACAAAACAAATTTCCGTAATTGCAACAGACATTCACGTAGATAATATTAGGTATCACGTGATAACTGCTTCGAGTTTCAACTGGTTACCGGCCAGTTCAACCAGTTTCAACCAATAGTTCGACCAGTTTCAACTAGTTACCGCTAGGGCGAACTGATCACATGATACGCCATGCTTGTATGGATGAAGGAAGCATACTGGTCACTGTAGTCATAGATATCGCATAACCCACCTTGGTTTAGGGCATATCTATGACTGTATGCATTCACATTGTTTACAGAAGGTGGCACAATGTGTTGCACGACTTCAATAATTAAAAAAAACTAATAATCAAGGTACATGTGTGCGAGGAATGGTTTCTTCGCAGGAAAACCATGACAAATGCATGCGTTAAGAACATATATTGAACATATATATATTTCAACTCAGAGAGTAGCACTATAATTTCCCGAAAGCAAACTTCCGATTCATGGTTTGTGTTTCCATTTTTGGTGTGCCAGATCGCCTGTGGGAAATCATTTCCCGTCGTAATACCTTCGTCGGATTCTCTAAATGCTCACTCGCAATCGGCTCAACAAATATCGTCAAACATCGGGGAAAAGATCGTGGATATAAAATAGCTGCTAGCCGACTAGCTCTATAGATAGAATGACTCTAGCGCTAATACGCTGACGCACAGGGGCACGTGCGCAGTGACGTCACAACGATTTTATCGCAACCGGCAGTTAGATGCGATATGATATGACTACTAGGCACACTTTAATTTAATTTAATTTTTTTTTTTTTTAAGGGTTAGGGTTAGGGTTTAGGTTAGGTTTAGGTTTAGGTTAGGTTAGGGTTAGGGTTAGGCTTTTTTTTTTTTAAAGTGCCTAGTAGTCATACTACCCTAGTGCCTAATCTATCATATCGCATCTAAACTGCGCCGGTGCGATTTTATCCCGCGCGCCATTGTGTAGGACGAACGCATCGCGCGTTTAAAAAAGATTTCGATGCTGATATTTTTTGTCGCCGGAGATTTAGTAATTCGATCAGACTAGCGGCGTGTGCGGAGATTTGTTTAAAGATAATCTTGTTGTGTGCGAGAAACCGAGAAGGGTGCGCGATATCGACTCAGCTAGATATAACGCACCAATCAAATGACACGAGCAACTATAAATGCATTACTGATACATCATATACGGATTATCAATTATATGCTGCTGCAAATTTTATTTTGTATCGCTCAGGGTGTTTACATATGATATATAACGGTCGGTACTATTGAATGCGATGGATTCAAAATGCGCCTATATATCGAGCAGGTGCATAACGGGTGTATCACTATTTGACATGCGAAGAGCTCCTGAGTGCTGAAGGGTGTGACATATGAACAAAACCTGACATGGCCGCTCATTCGCTTGCAGACGCATACGCACACGCGCGTATATACATGCACGCGCCACATGCGAGCGCCGCACATACACACACGCGCACGCGCACGCACGCACGCACGC
>NW_014579035.1:48961-49214 GCF_000485595.1 Priapulus caudatus
TAGCATAGACGCGTGACGTAGCAGAAAGCGCAATGTTTAGCAGGACGCGTGACGTAGCAGATAGCGCAATGTTTAGCAGGACGCGTCACGTAGCAGATAGCGCAATGTTTAGCATGGACGCGTCACGTAGCAGATAGCGCAATGTTTGGCAGGACGCATGACGTAGCAGATAGCGCAATGTTTAGCAGGACGCGTGCCGTAGCAGATAGCGCAATGTTTAGCAGGACGGGTGACGTAGCAGATAGCGCAATGT
>NW_014579035.1:49514-53065 GCF_000485595.1 Priapulus caudatus
CTGTATCTGTCTCTCTCTCTCTCTCTCTCTCTCTCTCTCTTTCTCTCTGTGTCTCTGCTTTCCCCCTCCCACTATCTCACTTGCCCCTCCTCTCTCTCCCTTACTCTCTATCTCTCTTTGTCTCTGCTTTCCCCCTCCCACTATCTCACTTGCCCCTCCTCTCTCTCCCTTACTCTCTATCTCTCTTTGTCTCTGCTTTCCCCCTCCCACTATCTCACTTGCCCCTCCTCTCTCTCCCTTACTCTCTATCTCTCTTTGTCTCTGCTTTCCCCCTCCCACTATCTCACTTGCCCCCTCCCCTCCTCTCTCTCTCTCTCTCTCTCTCTCTCTCTCTCTCTCTCTCGTCTCTAAATACGTAACGAATCGCTTTTCTTATTGCACATAGCGGAGGAGGTACATCACGTTGAAACAAGCTGCGGGTGCCTTTCGTGTCTACAATGCAAGAATGCGCCAGCACCTTGCGTGTATGAAAAATCAATAAGCGAATTTTTCACGGCTGGTTTTCTGGTACGCAATATGTCTTGCAATGTTGTGACTGCGGGGATAGGCAAGCGGGTAGGGGATCTAGACACCGCATTTTGTTTGCGCGACAGGTCGACATACATAATAATAATAATGATGATGATAGTAATAATAATAATAATAATATTATTATTATTATTATTATTATTATTATTATTTATGTCGAGCTGTCGCGCAAACAACATGCTGCGACTAGATCACCTACCCTGCTAGCCTAATAATAATAATACAAAATAAAAATAAAAATAATTGATGGTTTAACTGACGTACAGACGATGTCATTAAGCTGCATGTTGAATGTAATATGGTGGCATCTCGGCCACTGTATGGTATAGCTTACAGGAGGCTTAATTATATCAGCTTTACTTCGGCCACACTAATGATTGCATACGACATAGAAACACTAGCTTTATAGAGACGACAAAATAGAAGGAATAAGCAGGAGAGAGCGAAGGGGAGAAAATGTTGAGACTGAGCCAGAGGGTGATAGGAAGGGAGGTACGGTTGGAGAAAGAGTAGGCGCTATGGCGGTCTGGGAAAGAGGCAAAGAGGGATGAATAGATAGGGAAGAAATCGAGTAAGGAGAAGGCTAAGGGGAAAGGGTCGAGGGAAGGAAAGATTTTCGGAGGAAGAGAAAGAGGGGAGGAAAGAAAAGAAGGTGAAATGGAAAGAAGCAGAAATTGTAGGAAGGGAGATGGAAGGAAGGATGGGAGGGAATAAGGGAAGGAGGTAGGGAAGGAGAGCGGATGCAAGAAAGAGATAGTGGGGAGAGAGAGGGTGGAATTAAGAGATAGTGGGATGGAGGAGAGATCGATAGAAGGTGGGAGGGTTAGAGGGGAGAGGGATGGAGGGGCGAGATAGAGTAAAATAGCGATGGCGGGGAAGAGATGGTGAAAAATAAGGATGGATGAGGAGAGACAGGGAAAGAAAGAAGGAGAGAGGGAAAGCAATCACTCTTTTCAGAATTGCTTGATCGCCTCTCTTTAGCCGAATTAATACAAATCAACGGCATTTTCGAGTAATTACTCGTTTTAATTACTGGAAACCCCATTAGTACTTTACTCTGCAATTCCAAGCGTCGTTTCAACGTTCAATCAAATATTTTCGACAGATATTTCCACTGAGAGCGTCGCCAGCTGTGTACGAATCATTAACATTCTCGTTTTAGCTAATTGCTTTGGGTTTAACGGCATCACTTTCTACGCTCTTTTATTTTCCTGTCCGTGGACACCTGCGCGCATCTGACTGCCGCCTTAGCGCATCTTCACATTTGACGAGAAGCTTTGCGCACGAGCGCGAAATTTTACGACGTTTATTATTTCAAATGACGTTGGATTTGATAGTTTACTGGGTGCAACAAGTTTGGATGCGTGGCGAGAAATGCAGTTAGGAGAGGGATTTGTAGAGTTGGAATAGGCGCGGGAGAGTGAAACAAGTGAGTAAATGGAGAGAGGGAGAGGAGAAGATGACATACACTAACATGCTCTCTCTCTCTCTCTCTCTCTCTCTCATTTTACATATAGTACATAAAACTTGGAACAGCAAAAATGCTATGGCTATCCAAATAAGCCGCAATAACATTCAGTCATGTGTAGTTCGCATATACGTGCGTGCGACGTGAGCTATTTATAATTTATATAAGAGAGCGTATAGCTAGTAGTATGAGTAGTGATATTATAGTAGTAATATGATTTCGAATCAATTTAATTGGGCAGCCAAACCCCCGAAGGATGTACATCGTGCTTTCCAATTAGTCCTTTGATCTTCAGCTTCAATATCATCGGCCATTACGAAAATCCAATTTCTCGGGGTTTAATCCGATCTCCTCTAACAAAAAGAGTAAAGAAATCAAATTTTGAAGTAAGGATTTTGAACAATCTTCTTCGCCGTTCTTATATTTTCTCAACCATTACAATACGTACATGTATAGCTTGCGTAACAGCAAGGTTATAGGATGTCGTCGAACCATCTTATATCGTTAAGGTAAGAACATGCAAAAATGTGCTGAAATTAGCAAATATTAAAATTTTGACATCTTGATGGCGCAGTTACATGATGATGATGCCACTTGTTCAGACTTGTGCCTCCTCTATCAGTCTAGAATTGATTATGTCACTGAATAAGATGGCAGAGAATTTTGTCTTGTGGCATCGCTTACCGTTAAAAACGCGGTTGCATTAGTTGCTGTAATATATAGCATAACAGCACAAATTTATGGTAATTTTCATACTGGATAAAAGAGTCATATGTCCGCTAATAGTTGAGCCGATAATTTGTCTACAACTTTTTATTTTTCGATTTATTCAAAACATAATAATTTTAAGGCCCATATATTGAGCGTCAAGATATTTCAAGACTGCTCTTCTCTCGACACCTATTGATTCTCACCGTCCAATCATTAGCACACAACGGGACGCTTTCTAGAATAAATTAAATCCTATAACAATTAAATGCCTAGAAGCTATAGAAGGCTCCAGAAGGCTCAAAGAAATAGAGCTATCCTCCCTTGATGAAATAGAGCTAACATTAGAGAAACTAGTCGTAACTATGAAGACATGATGTCGCTGGTATACTTAAATTCTGATATCCGACAGTACGATTTTCCATAGCACGAGACTGCTAGGAAGGTAGACAAAATATTTTCCCAGTATTTTATGTATGAAGAAGAATATAACCGCTGTCAAAACGCAATTCTAAATTACGGGAATTGAAAACGAAGCGACAAAAAACGGAGCGCGAAAATAAGGTCGGCGATGTGTTTCGCGACGGTGATGATTGTTCGTTCCTCACGCACTCGCACCTCTCGTCTTAAGTGGATCTCTCTTTATCTGTAAGTGGATGCCAGTAAAACCTATGGCGCAATAAAAACTTCTGCTCAATCCCAGCCTTATTAAATGTCGCTATCCATCCATCCATCTATCTCCGTTCATCCATCTATCTATCCATCCATCCATCCATCCATCCATCCATCCATCCATCCATCCATCCATCCATCCATCCATCCATCCATCCATCCATCCATCCATCCA
>NW_014579035.1:53075-54788 GCF_000485595.1 Priapulus caudatus
CATAGACGCGTGACGTAGCAGAAAGCGCAATGTTTAGCAGGACGCGTGATGTAGCAGATAGCGCAATGTTTAGCAGGACGCGTCACGTAGCAGATAGCGCAATGTTTAGCATGGACGCGTCACGTAGCAGATAGCGCAATGTTTGGCAGGACGCAATGACGTAGCAGATAGCGCAATGTTTAGCAGGACGCGTGCCGTAGCAGATAGCGCAATGTTTAGCAGGACGGGTGACGTAGCAGATAGCGCAATGTTTAGCAGGACGCGTGCCGTAGCAGATAGCGCAATCTTTAGCAGGACGCGTGACGTCGCAGATAGCGCAATGTTTAGCAGGACGTGTGCCGTAGCAGATAGCACAATGTTTAGCAGGACGTGTGACGTAGCAGATAGCGCAATGTTTAGCATGGACGCGTGACGTCGCAGATAGCGGAATGTTTAGCAGGACGCGTGACGTAACAGGCACATATATAATTAATTTGAATTTATTCGCATTTAACGTTTAAAACCAGTCATTACCCCCGCGTAGCCAATAAAGCAGATAAGTTCAACCAGGTGCACCAATCATCTAGGTTTAATGGCGATAGCCCGTCATCTTTATGCACGCATGCCACGTAGTCGTAAATTATGTAGTTTACAACGCGACTAGCGATGTCACAAGTTCACTCTATGAGCTCACACACGCGTAACCGCATCTTGGCTCATCAGTTTACTGATAGATACTGATGATTGCATTGCCGCACCTGCCAGTCAACACTGGCAGTCGCTCGCTTGTTGCGCAGGACGATTATTGGTAGAGCGCGAAACATGACAATTATATACGACTGTGTAATTGCGCGGCGAAATTGTGTGATGTTTGTGAAAGGTTGCATTAGCGGGCATTTATTAGAACGGGCGACCTACGGCTCGGTGTTCGTCAAACTAGTGTTGTCTGCCACGATGAAACCGCCAGTGAGGTGCGGATGGAGATTGTATGTAAGCGAGGCTACGCTCCTTCGCTGATAACTTAAAGAGAGAGTCCCGCGTCAACTTCAGCTTAGACTGACGCCCCGTGTTTGCGCTCGTGTCTGTCTTTGTCGCAGCTGCGCAGCCCCCCCCCCGCGCTGCTGAGATGACGGCAAATTTATACGCTGCGGAGCGCGAATTTGATTTCACGACTGCATCCACGTAATGCCACTGACGAGCTGAGTAGAGGACGCAATGCCCCCTGAGCGTGTCTCACAGGCTAAATATTCGCATGTTATCCGGGGTTCGTGCATAAATAATATTGCAGAGCGGCTAGCATCAAAGCATATATATGAGTGCACATATATATATATATATATATATATATATATATATATATATATATATATATATATATATATATATATATATATATAGATATATATAGCTGAGAATGGCTATCGAATTGTGTCGGACCTAGAGCAAATTGTCGATCGCTGGTTGCTATCGGCGTGGTTTGGTTATGGCTGTGGTGTCTGTTAGCGGATGGATTGCACCGGAGTTGCACCGGTGATTACACGCTCAGTAGGAGCTTGTCGCTCGCATGTTGCGTCACTCGTCGCTCTGTCTGCGAATAGAAGCTCGTCGCTTCGCAAACCACGAGTTTCGTTCGTGAACGCCTTCATACACACATGCGCGCGCGCGCACACACACATACATACACACACATACACAAATACATACATACATACATACATACATACATACATACAT
>NW_014579035.1:56531-68326 GCF_000485595.1 Priapulus caudatus
TATATAGCCGTGGTTACCAGTCTGTCGTTCCTTCATCACGTTATGAAACGTGATCACACTACTTGCTTGAAACGTTCATGCAGCTGGCTACAAGAGTTTCAAACGGAGTCTGGACCTTGAATCCGTGATTATTTAGCATGAAAATAACGTGTATTTTGTGTATGTGCCGAAACGCTTTCAGTATTTTTAATTAATTTTTGTGTATATTTTGGTGATATAATGCTTATTCGGGTCTGCCAGAGCCGCATATATATATATAGAGGCCTTCTGCCTAAGGGCGCCCTCTACTGTTACATAAACTGCATATATATTCTATCGTGGCACCCTCTTGTGCAGTTAAACGAAGAAGAAAAGAAAATTTGGTTGTGGGAATCACTAGCATTAATTACTGCCGTTAGTTTCATTCAATAATTGAATAATTACATGAAAACGCGAATGCAAATGAAGACGAGGCTTACAAACCGTTAAATCCAAATACAGAGAGTAAACAACGAGAATTTTGCTACCAACCCACACATCAACAGTTGAAACAGTGCCTGTATCTAATAACAACACACAAATCATATATCTTATCGGTAAATATATGCACGCACCAGCGAGCATCGAGAATATATATCAATTACCCGCTCCAGCAAAACCAGGATTAAGTAGAAAATTCTACAAATTGAGTTATGTGCATATCTGAATAGATAATTTAATTACCTTTAAAATGATATATATAATATTTGGCTATATCTAAAGAATTGACCGATCTACAGCAATTTGAAGATCGGAAACGGACTTATTATGGAATATGCAGCTTTTGAGATAAAGCGTTGCGGGTTAGGGGCCCAGACGGGGAAGAACGGTCAGGGGGCCATAAATTTTTTTTTTTTTTAAATTAAAAATGACCATAATAATCTAGAGATATCTGAACCTATATATCCGGATTAAATATGCACTTAGGAACTTATTTTTGTAAAAATCTCATTTTTGTCCAGGTAGGCCATTTTCAGCATTGACATGTGTGCGTGCTCATTACTCAAAACAATGACTTGCGACTTAGTCCGTATTATGCCGGAGCGGGTCACATATATTAATGAAGGTGTGGTAAAGCGAGTGTCACTATGCAAGCCAACGTGAGTGTCTAACACAACACTATGCATCAGCAGTTTTAGTGATCAACGTAACAAACATTTGTTTGCACAGCATTCACCTTTAGCTGCACTATAATATGTGCTATTGTAACTAATTCGATGCTGGTGGTTAGTCAAAGATAAGGACTACCTCCTAAGCAAGACTAATGATGTCATTGTTTTTTTTATGGTAATCTATTTTTACTCACACAGGCAGGTGCAATTATGAATATGTAAGTTATTAAGAATGCGCCTTGAATATAGTATCACATGCTCGAATGCTGCACACAAATTTATAGTCACCGTGTACATCTCTTCCTTCAAACATCAATATGCGACTTCAGTGACTAATACCTATCCTAATCGTTGTTGTTTTTTCAAAATCACAGAATACCAGTAAGTGTGGGAATAATTGAATACCAGTAAGTGTGGGAATCATTGAATACTGGTAAGTGTGGGAATCATTGAATACCGGTAAGTGTGGAAATCATTAAATACCGGTAAGTGTGGGAATCACTGAATACCGGTATGTGTAGGGACCACTGAATACATACCGGTGCTGCGTGTGCGGTCAACGCGCACAGCACTAGCACGTACGAGACTCCCTGCAGCTTCATCGTTGTGTCTCGGCTTCCAGATGATCTTGTCACCAACACGCAGCTTCTATCAGACGTTTCTTGCGGGAGTATAGACGCTGTGACCGCCTATAGACACAGTATAGGAGAGATGGAGGAGATAGAGAGAGAGAGAGAGTGTGTGTTATCTGTAGACTCTAGATGCGGTTACGTGCGCGTCGCTGTGTGGTTCGGTCGTCGGTTGAAGAGGGCGAGTAGCTCTTAGCGTTGATGCTTGTTTCTTTGTCTATATTAAATATTAATATTATATATAGAGGATGGCTCGCGGACCTGCTGCTACGACGCTGCTACTGCTGTTGCTGCTGACACCTGTATAGATTGAGCTTCAGTGCTACCTAATCAATGAAGCAACGCTAGCAAATATCGAGAGATTCCGTGCGCTTTTGCGCACTCGTAGTCTCCCGGAGACCGCGGTCGCGCGTTACGCACGCCGCGCGCGGTCAGATCGAAGCACATGGCAATTATTGATCGGCGCGGCCGCTAGGGCCGCCACGGTCGTGCGCCTCACCGCGGGCAGAAGCGCAGTATAATATTATATACTTTATTATATACATATAATATATATATACATATATCTGTATATATGTATATATGCAGGATTCATTGTCGGGGCAGCGGTTGTGTTCAATCACTAGGAAAAGGCATCCATACCTAACCATGTCTATAGAAAAGGAAATTAGATTAAAAACTGCAGAAAGGAAGGTGTTACAAAAGCGTAGCGCAAAAAAGTCACTCGCCCTAGAAACCAGAGACCTGTGTGTGTGCGTGTATGTATCCGCGCGCACTCGCGTACGTGTGTGTGCGCTCAGGCGTGCGTTTGCCTAAACACGTGTACGTCCGTGCGTGCCTCACGAGTCGTGAATCATATCGGTTTCAACAGGGAGTCAGGTCAGACTGCAGAACTCTTTTTTCAACTCATGCTGGAAGGGGTTCCACCTCACGAAGGAAGCCCGCTTCTGTATAGCTTTCTGCTAATTGTTAACCAATGTTGCGCTGCTTTGTTTCTGGAAAAGACGTTTTCTCATTTAAAAATAATAATATTCGGCACTAGAGTGCACTAATATGCATTGAGGCATTGGAGGTATGAATAGCAAGCTTCGTCCCGTCGTGTATTTGCGCCATTCTCTCTGGTGACACACACACACGCACGCGCGCGCACACACAGACACACACACACACACACACACACACACACTGTATAACTGCTATTTGGCCAATTTAGGAAAAACGTCAACGTGTCATTTATAAACGGATGTACGTTCCATAGAGGTGTACCATTTTTTAACACGGCTGTAATTGGCTGTAATGCAAGAAAGCGTGTTTTTCTTAAGGTGTTAAGTTCTAAGGAGCATCATCTTATCTATTTTCTGTCATCATGTAGCTAACGAACGCCAGTCGGGCGAAGCACACATACACGCACTTACCTTTTCCCAATCTCCAATCTTCACGTTTTCTGAAAAACGAAAAAAACAATTCGTCTATAGTTAATGAAGTGCGTAATGAGTTATACCAAAATTCCATGTAGTGCCTCTGTTATCGCTATCCGTGTGCTAAGCTCGCCATAGGTGACGTAGCAGATAGCGCAATGTTTAGCAGGACGCGTCACGTAGCAAATAGCGCAATGTTTAGCATAGACGCGTGACGTAGCAGAAAGCGCAATGTTTAGCAGGACGCGTGACGTAGCAGATAGCGCAATGTTTAGCAGGACGCGTCACGTAGGCAGATAAGCGCAATGTTTGCGGATGGACGCTGACGTACAGATAGCGCAATGTTTAGGCAGGAACGCGTGCCTAGCAGTAGCGCAATGTTTACGGCAGCGACGGGTAGACGTAAGCAGATAGCGCAATGTTTTAGCAGGACGCGTGCCGTAGGCAGATAGCGCAATGTTAGGCAGGACGGGTGACGTAGCAGATAGCGCAATGTTTAGCAGAGACGCGTGCCGTAGCAGATAGCGAATACTTTAGCAGGACGCGTGACGTCGCAGATAGCGCAATGTTAAGCAGGACGGGTGACGTAGCAGCAGATAGCGCAAATGTTTAGCAGGACGCGTGCCGTAGCAGATAGCGCAATGTTTAGCAGGACGGGTGACGTAGCAGATAGCGCAATGTTTAGCGAGTGACGCGTGCGCGTAGCAGATAGCGCAATCTTTAGCAGGACGCGTGACGTCGCAGATAGCGCAATGTTAGCAGGACGTGTGCCGTAGCAGATAGCACAATGTTTAGGCAGGAGTGTGACGGTAGCAGATAGGCGCAATGTTTAGCATGGACGCGTGACGTCGCAGATAGCCGGAATGTTTAGCAGGACGCGTGACGTAACAGGCACATATATAATAATTTGAATTATTCGCATTTAACGTTTAAAACCAGTCATTACCCCGCCGCGTAGCCAATAAAGCAGATAAGTTCAAACCAGGTGCACCAATCATCTAGGTTTAATGCCGATCACCGTCATCCTTTATGCACGCATGCCACGAGTCGTAAATTATGTAGTTTACAACGCGACTAGGCGATGTCACAATTAACTCTATGAGCTCACACACGCGTACCGCATCTTGGCTATCCAGTTTACTGATAGACTGACTGATTGCATTGCCGCACCTGCCAGTCAACACTGGCAGTCGCTCGCGTTTTGCGCAGGACGATTATTGTAGAGCGCAAACATGACAATTATATACGACTGTGTAATTGCGCGGCGAAATTGTATGATGTTTGTGAAGGTTGCATTAGCGGCATTTATTAGAACGGGCGACCCTACGGCTGCGGTGTTCGTCAAACTAGTGTTGTCTGCCACGATGAAACCGCCAGTGAGGTGCGGATGGAGCATTGTATGTAAGCGAGGCTACGCTCCTTCGCTGATAACTTAAAGAGAGAGTCCCGCGTCAACTTCACTTAGACTGCCCCGTGGTTTGCGCTCGTGTCTGTCTTTGTCGCAGCTGCGCAGACCCCCGCCCCCGCGCTGCTGAGATGACGGCAAATTTATACGCTGCGGAGCGCGAATTTGATTTCACGACTGCATCCACGTAATGCCACTGACGAGCTGAGTATAGGACGCAATGCCCCTGAGCGTGTCTCACAGGCTAAATATTCGCATGTTATCCGGGGTTCGTGCATAAATAATATTGCAGAGCGGCTAGCATCAAAGCATATATATGAGTGCACGTATATTATATATATATATATATATATATACTATGCGGGAATCATATGGGCGCCATTTGAACTAACTGCCTGTGCCGGCTATAGGCATATATTCACGTAGCTATATCCTCTGCTCGCTTTCTCCTCTCCTCTGCTCTCTCTCTCTATCTCTCTCTCTCTATCTGGTCTCTCTGTCTCTACCTCCTCTCTGTCTCTCTCTCTCTCTCCCTCTCTGTCTCTACTCTTCTCTCTCTCTCTCTCTCTCTTCTCTCTCTCTTCTCTCCTCCTCTCTCCTCTTCTCTCTCTCTCTCCTCACCCCCCATATCTCATTTCGTTTTTTCTCTTCTTTTGTCCCGTCTCACTTTCTTCCGCACTAGCTTATTTACGTGCGGCTATCGACTTTTCTTTGCCTCTCGCTTTCTCTTTTTTCTTTTCTCGCTCCTTTCTCTCATTCACACTTACGCTTTCATCCTTAGTAGCTTTAGTGCTCTTATGTTCTACATCCCCTCCGCTCTCAATCCTCTGTGTTTTCTTCTCTCTTCCTGTTCCAATTTATCCTGTCGCTCGCGCTCGCTCCTAGCGCACCATCCTACATCTTGCTAGCGTTTTTTCTATGCCTAACACATCACAGGCATAGTTCTCTCTTCACATGCCGCTAGTTTTCTAATGCAGCATGCCTTAGCTATTTCGATTTGTTTGATTTGCTTGCTACATTAGAAAGCATTCTATATTAACTAACCTCGCGCTACGTTTCGTTGGCGACGTGTCGTGTGTTTGTGTGGCGTGTGTGGTGTGTGTGTGTGTGTGTGTTGTGTGTGTCGTGCGTGTGTGTGTGCGTGTGTGTGTGTGTGTGTGCGCGTGCGTGCGTGCGCTGTGCTGTGCGTGTGTGTGCGTGCTGTGTGTGCTGTGTGCGTCGTGGCGCGTGCGTGCGTGCGTGTGTGTGTGCAGTGTGTGTGTGCTGTGGTGCATGTTCAGTGGCGTATGTTGCGTGCCGTGTGCGTGCGTGTGCGAATAATGCGCCAGCGAATGCATTATTAACTTTCATTAAACCGCACATCAATCGTCTCAGTATCGTTCAGCAGTGCGATGAAGGGCATTCCCAAGGTGTTCGTGTGGTGAAACGCAACAACAAAACGTTAAACAGCGGGTGAAGCGGGCCTTTGCAGCTTTATTCTCTGATAATATTGTTACTACGCTGGAAGCCTCAAACGCAATGAACATATCGATGAAATAGAAACAAAATGCTGACTAGACGCTTGAATTTCACGACAACTCCGTCTGAGCGAGATAGCCATGCCCTTTGATGTTGCCGCAAGTCGGTCAAGCTAGCACAGTTTAGAGGTCTCGCATCGTTCTTCTCTCTCTGCGCTCTCTCTCTCTCCTCCTCTCTCCTCTCTCTCTCTCGCTCTCTCTCTCTCTCTCTTTCTCTCTCTCGCTCTCTACTCTTCTATCTATCTATCTCTATCTACTATCTCTCTCTCTCTCGCCAAGTGTGTGTGTGTGTGTGTGTGTGTGTGTGTGTGTGTGTGTGTGTGTGTGGTGCGTGTGTGGTGTGGTGTGTGTGTTTATGAGCAAACGTATTGCAGTCGCCTATGGCATGATGAAATTATACCTACGGCCGATATTGTGTGCTGTAACTGGGCCTGACGGCGAACCAAAAGGTCGTCATTTGAAAAAGCGTGATTTTGATATTATTCATCGGGTCGTAAACGACACCTGCAGGAAGCCCATAAAGCCAGAGAACTAACTATCGCAGCGCGCATTCTACAACTTTCAAAATTACATCGTACAACCCGAAATTAACCGAATTCCTTTCGTCGGAAAACTGGTATATTGCGGTCATCGTATGTTGGTGGTGTGCTGTAGTGTGTGTGTGTCGCTGTGTGTTGTGTGTTGTGTGTGTGGTGTGTGTTGTGTGTGTGTGTGCTGTTGTGTATGTGTGTGTGTGTGAGTGTGTGTGTGTGTGTGTGTGTGTGTGTGTGTGTGTGTTTGTGTGTGTTTGCGAGTTAGCGTGCGTGCGTTCGTGCGTTCATGCGTTCGTGCGTGCGTGCGTTCATGCGTTTGTGCGTGCGTGAGTTAGTGTGCCTGTCGTAGTTACAAGCTATAATATATATTATATATGACGTTATTTTCGTAAACACAATTCATTAGTTCCTGCGTGTAATTTTAATTAGAATTCAGCTACCATTACCGTATTAGATAGAGCCTCGCATGCACGAGTAGCCATATTGTTATCATAATCGAGTTTATTCACATGTATAGCAGCAACCCAAATCACGCGCTAATGTGATTTGAGCATAAATTTCGCTAATGTAGCGTGGAATTATCAAAGCCCGCGTAGTCCATAGACTAGTTTTTTTTCTTTTCTTGGCGCACTTTTTGACCTTCCTGACATTTTCGACATACCTCTCTATCAATTAACGCGTGTAATATAATGCCTTTGATCATGACATGAGTACATCAGTAACTTGAATATTAAATTTAATTAATCCAAACTTTTACTTTAACTAAAATTATTTTTTTCTTAGTTAGTGAATACTATATTTAGATATAATAATATAGTATTAATAATATTTTTGTGACAATACGTATATGAAAGTGGTATGTCGCTCACTGAATGAAGCCGAAATGTTTATTTGCGTTGCGAACATCATATCCTGTCTGGTATTGCAATAGAGACGCCGTCTCGTGCAAACACGGGCATTACCGACATGATATAGATATGGGGTGAACGCGCTGCTGCGTTTTATGATGAATTCTTTTGTCATATACGAATAAAATTAGAAACTGAACTGGGTGCGTGCGTATGTCTCTGTCTGCATGCGTGGGTATAGGCGTGTGTTGCCGTGCGCGCGCGTGTGTGTAGTGGTGGTGGTGGGTGGGTCTAGGGGGGGGGGGCGTCCATGCGTGTATTTTGTTCATGCGTGTATGTGCGTGTGTGAGTGTGCGTGCATGTGCGTGTGTGAGTGTGCGTGTGTGTCTATATCCGTGTTTGTGCTCGCGTGTATATGCATGCGGGCTTGTATGCGTGCGCGTATTTGTGAGATGGCAAGCAGACATACGTTATAACCTCGTCATTAAAAGCTTGTCACACTAGAACTAACTATAACAAGCGATACAATTTCGCAGCAACCATGTAAAAACGACTCGGCCCACACACACATACTCTCTCTCTCTCTCTCTCTCTCTCTCTCTCTCTCTCTCTCTCTCTCTTTTCTGCCTCTAGCTCTCGCTCTCTTTCTCTCTTTTTCTGCATTCTCTTTTTCTCGTTCTCTCTCTTTCTCTCTCTCTCTCTCTCTCTCTCTCTCTCTCTCTCTCTCTCGCTCTCTCTCTCTCTCTCTCTCTTTCGCGCTCTCTCTTTCTCTATCTCTCTCTCTCCTCTGCTCTCTCCTCTCTCCGCTCTGTGTCTCTAGTCGCGCTCGTCTCGGCTTCGCGCGCTCTCTCCATTCTCTCTCTCTCTCTCTCTCTCTCTTCTCCCTCTCTCTCTTCTCTCTCTCTCTCTCTCTCTCTCTCTCTCTCTCTCTCTGTCTCTTTCGCTCTCTCTCTCTCGCTCTCTCTCTCGCTCGCTCTCTCTCTCTCTTTCTCTCTCTCTCTCTCTCTCTCTCTCTCTCTCTTCTCTTTCCTCCTCTTTTTTCTGTCGTCTCTCTCTCTCTTCCTGTGTCTCTCCCTCTTTTATCTCGCTCTCTCTCTTTCTCTCTCTCTCTCCTCTCGCTCGTTCTCTATTTCTGTATTTCTCCTTCTTCTTTCTGTCTCTCGCTCTCTCTCTCTCTCTCCTCTCTCTCGTCTCTCTCCTCTCTGCCTATCCTCTCTCTCTCTCCTCTCTTTCTCTCTCTCGCTCTCTCTCTCTCTCGCTCTCTTTCTCTCTCTCTCTCCCAGCTTGTCACTTACCTGATACCGCGTTGCCTGGCGTGTGCGGTCAACGCGCACAGCAACTAGCCGTACAGACTCCCCTGCAGCTTCATCGTTGTGTCTCGGCTTCTCAGATAGATCTTGTCGACCAACACCTAGCTTTCTAATCAGACGTTTTCTTGCGGGAGTATATAAGACTCGCTTGAACCGCCTATAGACACAGTATAGGAGAGCATGGAGGAGATAAGATAGAGAGAGGAGAAGTGTGTGTTATCTGTACGACTCTAGACTGCGGTTCACGCTGCGCGTCGCTGTGTGGCTTCGAGTTCGCTCGTGTGAAGAGGGCGAGTAGCTCTTAGCGTTGATGCTTGTTTCTTTGTCTATATTAAATATTAATATTATATATAGAGGATGGCTCCGCGACCTGGCTGCTACGACGCTGCTACTGCTTGCTTGCTGCTGACACCTGTATAGATTGAGCCGTTCAGTGCTATCCTAAATCAATTGAAAGGCAACCGCGGAGCAGAATATCGAGAGATTCGGTGCGCTTTTGCGCAAGCTCGTAGTCTCCCGGAGACCCGCGTTCGCGCCGTTTACGCACGCCGCGCGCGTCAGAATCGAAGCAACATGGGCAATTATTGATCGGCGGCGGCCGCTAGGGCCGCCACGTCGTGCGCCTCCCGCGGGCAGAAGCGCAGTATAATATTATAATACTTTATTAATACATATAATATATATATACAATATATCTGGTATACTAGTGTATATATGCAGGATTTCATTGTCGGGGCCAGCGGTTGTGTTCAAATCACTAGAAAAGGCATCCATACCTAACATGTCTATAGAAAAGGAAAGATTTAAGATTTAAAAAACTGCAGAAAGGAACAAGGTATTACAAAAGCGTTAGCGCAAAAAAGTCACTCGCCTAGTAACCAGAGACCTGGTGTGTGTGCGTGTATGTATCCGCGCGCGCACTCGCGTACGTGGTGTGTGGCGCTCGAGGCGTGGCGTTATGCCGCTAAAACACGTGTACGTCCGTTGCCGCTGCCTCACGAGTCGTGAATCATATCGGTTTCAACAGGGGAGTCAGTAACCTCAGACTGCCAGAACTCTTTTTCAAACTCATGCTGGAAGGCGCGTTGCGCACCTCACGAAGGAAGCGCCGTTTTTCTCGTATAGCTTTCTGCTAATTGTTAACCAATGTTGCGCTTGCTTGTGTTTCTTGGAAAAGATTCTTACTCATTTAAAAATAATAATATTACGGCACTAGATTTTTGTGCTTACCATAATTATGCATTGAGGCATTGGAGGTATGAAAGGGCAAAAGGCTTCGTCCCGTCGGTTATTCTGACGGCCATTCTCTCTGGTGAACCACACACACGCACGCACCGCGCGCGCACCACAGACACACACACACGCCCACGCCACCACCCAGGGGGGGCGGCACACACACACACACACACACACACACACATACACACACACACAATTCTTACTACTTCTAACTTCTGATAATATATATATATAATAGTATTATCCAGCGAGTTAAATAAACGAACAATAACACTTTGTCTTTATTAACTCCTGAATATATATACTATAATAGCCGCTTGGTTCACCGAGTCTGTCGTTCGCTTCATCACGTTATGAAACGCTGATCCACACTACTTGCTTGAAAACGTTTATGCAGCTTGCTACAACAGTTTCAAACGGAGTCTGGACCTTGAATCCGTGATTATTTAGCATGAAGTACGTTGTATTTTGTGGTATGTGCCGAACCGCCTTTAAGTATTTTTACATTAAATCTTTTGTGTAGTATTTTGGCTGATATAAATGCTTATTCGCGGTCTGCCCAGAGCCGCCCATATATATATAGAGGCCTTCTGGCTAAGGGCGCGCTCTACTGCTTTACATAAACTGGCATAATAGTCTAAATCCGTGGCGGCCTCTTGTGCGAGTTAAACGAAGAAGAAAAGAAAATTTGCGTTGTGGGAATCACTAGGCATTCAATTACTGGCCGTTACTTTCATATCAATAATCTGAATTACATACATGAAAACGCGCAATGCAAATGAAGACGAGGCTTACAAACGCTTAAATCGCAAATACAGAGAGTAAACAACGCCAGAAATTTTGCCTACCAACCCACACGATCAACAAGTTGAAACAGTGCCATGTGATATCTAATGACCAATTAAAATCCATTACATTCTTTATCGCGTAAATACGTATGCACGCACCAGCGACATACGACCAATTATATCATGCAAGTTACCGCGCTCCAGTCAAAACTCAGGATTAAGTAGAAAATTCTAGCAAATTGCATTATGTGCATATCTGAATAGATCATTTCTATAATTAACTTTTAAATGATATATATACATGATTTGGCTATTATCTAAAGAATTGACCGAATCCTACAGCAATTTGAAGATCGAAAACGGGATTTTTTTTTAATTAAAAAATGACCATAATAATCTAGAGATATCTGAACCTATATATCCGGATTAAATATGCACTTAGAACTTATTTTGTAAAATATCTCATTTTTGTCCAGGTAGGCCATTTTCAGCATGCACATGTGTGCGTGCTCATTACTGCAGAGCAGCAAGGAGCTGCGACTTCAGTCCGTTTTACTGCCAGCGAGGGCGGTCAATATATTGAGGAGGTTGTGGATAAGCGAGGGTGGTTCAAAAGACTCATTGCCAAAGCCAACGTACCTGAGTGTCGTTAACTACAACACGTATGCATGAGCAGTTTGTATGGCTGGCCTATGGTGGGTTGTGTGGCGATCAACATAAACAAACATTTCGTTGTTCTGCAGCACGCGATTCAGCCTTTAGCTGCAGCTAGCAGATATGGTGGGCATCGGTGAAGACTAAAATTCGGAGTGCTGGTGCGTTAGGTCCAAGATAACGGACTAACACCCTAAGCAAGTACAACGAGCATTAGTTTTTTAGTGGTAATTAGTTTTACTCACGACAGGCCAGGTTGCAATTATGAATATTCGAAGTTATTAAGAATCGCGCTTGAATATAGTATCACATGCTCGAATGCTG
>NW_014579035.1:68351-87305 GCF_000485595.1 Priapulus caudatus
TAAAGAATTGCACCGATCTACAGGCATTTGAAGCATTCGAAAACGTGATTTTTTTTTTAATTAAAATGACCATAATAATCTAGAGATATCTGAACCTATATATCCGGATTAAATATGCACCTTAGGAAACTTATTTTGATAAAATACTCATTTTGGTCCAGGTAGGCCCATTTTCAGCATTGACATGTGTGCGTCGTTCATTACTGCAAAACAATGACTTGCGACTTACTAGTCCGTATATGCCGGAGCGGGTCACAATATATATAAGAAGGTGTGGTAAAGCGAGTGTCACTATGCCAAGCCAACGTCGAGTGTCTAACACAACACTATGCCATCAGCAGTTTAGTGATCAACACATAACAAACATTTCTGTTTGCACAGCATTCACCTTAGCTGCACTACAATATGTGCTATTGCTAACTAATTCGATGCTGGTGGTTAGTCCAAGATAAAGGACTACACCCTAAGCAAGACTAATGATGTCATTGTTTTTATGGTAATCTATTTTTACTCACACAGGCAGGTGCAATTATGAATATGTAAGTTATTAAGAATGCGCCTTGAATATAGTATCACATGCTCGAATGCTGCACACAATAGTCAGCTGTGACATCTTTCCTTCAACATCAATATGCGACTTCACGTGACTAATACCTATCCTAATCGTTGTTGTTTTTTCAAAATCACAGAATACCAGTAAGTGTGGGAATAATTGAATACCAGTAAGTGTGGGAATCATTGAAAACTGGTAGTGTGGGGAATCATTGAATACGCGTAAGTGTGGAAATATTAAATACCGTAAATGTGGGAATCACTGAATACCCCGGTATGTGTAGGGACCACTGAATACCGGTATGTGTGGGAATCACTGAATACCGGTATCTGTAGGGACCACTGAATACCGGTATGTGTGGGAATCACTGAATACCGGTGATACACAGTTGATGAGATGCACATATCTCAAAAGTGACCTGTCACCTCTGTCCGAACGAGATAACTGTGTCATCCTACTAGAATATCATTGCCCTTACTGGCCAAGCTAGACTAGTTCAAACGTGTTTCACCACAAATAACGACTTTTTGGCATTTCGTTACCAAGCTGTTTTTTGGATGCTCCTATGGCGACAGTGATTGGTTAAAACTACCTGTTAATCACACCAGGTGGTCAGGTGAATTCTCACCTATATAGTGGTCCCAGCTTTAACAGAACGAGCTCGGTGAGGGGTGAGGTGCGAGAGCGCATGCCGGTGCTGTTAAACTACCGCGTCAGCAGTTCTGGCCAGTGCTAGAATATATGCTAACGACAGTACTATGCTACTGCAATGCAACACCTGAATTACACGCACCCACGCACGCACACACGCACGCACACCAACAACCATAATGTACTAATCCATCGGCTAATACGAACCAGCATAGGCATTCGACACATGTAACGACCGACCGCCACACCAGCAACCACATCTGTTACAAACACGGACCCGCGCAAGCATCACCCACACCTAACGACCCCCCCCCCCGAACAGCACCTCCCGTTGCCACGGCGACGACGCATCATCACGCCGACTTGAAGAATGCGATGAGCGGCTGCAGCTCGTAGTTGTCTAGCAGCTCCAGCAGCTGCGGCACGCGCGCCTTCACGTCGGCGCCGCGAAACTTGTGCCGGTCGATGAACAGGTCGGTGACCATGCCGTAGAGACGCTCCAGCTGACACGGCTGCTCGCGGAACTCCCGGCGCAGAGCGTCGTCGTCGCGCAGGATCGCGCGGTACTCCGCGGCGAGGTACGCGTCCGCGTCCGCGTCGTGCGCTGCGAGTTCGCGCAGCGCCTCGACGAGACGCACTTTCTTCGCGAGCGCCAGCTGGTGCTCGAGCTTCGGGTGGATCGTGGCGAGAACGTGCGAGACCGAGTCGTCGCTCACCTGCGAAGACAAGCGAACGTGAGATAATATGGCAAGTTTCGGGTGGATCGTGGCGAGAACGTGCGAGACCGAGTCGTCGCTCACCTGCGAAGACAAGCGAACGTGCGAGACCGAGTCGTCGCTCACCTGCGAAGACAAGCGAACGTGCGAGACCGAGTCGTCGCTCACCTGCGAAAACAAGCGAACGTGATAAAATATAGCGAGTTTCGGGTGGATCGTCGCGAGAACGTGCGAGACCGAGTCGTCGCTCACCTGCAAAGACAAGTGAACGTGAGATAATATGGCAAGTTTCGGGTGGATCGTGGTGGGCCCGTGCCAGACAGAGTCGTCGCTCACCTGCGAAGACAAGTGAACGTGAGAAATTATGTATTACGTGAGCGTCGGGGGAAACAACCAAGCATTAAGAAAGAAGCGAGAAAACCACATTTGACATTTTCCATTGACAGTTTTGGGCTGACCAAAATCGCCCGAGTGACTGAAAAACAATGCTCGCCCTACACCCTAAAAATAAAGTTTCCGGGCACTGTACACGCTTACCTATATATTTGATATAATTATTACATATACGTACAGTCCATTTATATAACACTTATTTACACAGCCGTCTCACCTCGTAGTTGATCTCGAGGTGTATCTTCCGCGCCGTTGCCTCCTTCGTGATGAAATCCTTCAGGATGGAGATCGTCGAAACGTTGTCTGAGCGGAACACCGCCTCGCCCTTCCTGTACATGCACTCGAGCTGAGTGTCGAGAAACGTCGAGACAAAGTGGAGGCAGGCGGCCTCGCCCGCGCCGGGACGCTCGGCGACGTCGGGTAGACACGCTGCGATCCACGCGTGCATCTCGGCGTAGCTGAACTGTCCGTCGAGACGGAGCGTGTTGGTGGGGCGCGCGTCGTCGTACGCGTGCGCGCTGCGGTGCAGCGAGAGCGGCTTCACGGCGAACGTCTTCACGATGCACGTCTTTGGCTGCAGCCGCGGCGTCACGTAGGCTCGCAGCGTGCCGTACTGGCCCTCGATCGATCGCACCTGCCACGAGAAATGCTCACAATGTATAACATATACCTACATATATCCATATATATATTCATATATATATATATATATATATATATAAATTTATTATATTACTATATATATTATATATATATTATTATTATATATATATATATAAATAAATGTAGGAAAATAGAATAGGCTGTTAAATTCTAATCAGCAAGCTTTCGAGCATAATCTCTCTTCCCCGAAGCCAGTGCCAGTGGGATACTACAACGTGGCAGGCTGGACTTGGATGGCGGAATAAATTCACTCTTCGTTTTATATATTAAACGTTGATTCTTCAGTCTTTACTTTTGAAATACAACAGTCACCTTCAACTCGACATTAACCCTCAAAACGTCACCTTCAACTTGACATCAAACCTCAAAATGTCAACCTTCAAACGCCATGCACCTTCAACTCGACATCAAACCTCAAAACGTCCCCTTCAACTTGACATCAAACCTCAAAATGTCAACCTTCAAACGCCATGCACCTTCAACTCGACATCAAACCTCAAAACGTCACCTTCAACTTGACATCAAACCTCAAAATGTCAACCTTCAATCGCCACCGTCAACTCGACATCAAACCTCAAAACGTCACCTTCAACTTGACATCAAACCTCAAAACGTCAACCTTCAAACGTCACCTTCAACTCGACATCAAACCTCAAACCGTCAACCTTCAAACGTCACCTTCAACTCGACATCAAACCTCAAACCGTCAACCTTCAAACGTCACCTTCAACTCGACATCAAACCTCAAACCGTCAACCTTCAAACGTCACCTTCAATCTTCTTCAGTCTTTACTTTGGAAATACAACGTCAAGCCCCCCCCAAACTTTTTTTGTAAATGTAAAATAAAGCGCAAACCTCACCTTCAGCTCGAGGCGGGTCGTGTTCGCCTGGCAGCGGTACGTCGCCAGCAGGAAGTTGCTGTTGCCGGGGTCGGCCGCCGCGTGCGACACGACGGCCGAGTTGCGGTCCACATCGAGCAGATCCACCGGCACATCGCTCTGCAGGAGCACATTGTCGATCGCCGTCTGACACTCGATGGAGAGCGCGTAGGACGCGTCGTCGCTGCTCAGCACGAATCGCACGCGCGTCTGCAGCTGCGGTATCGCCGAGACGCCGTCGTCGCGCCGCGTCGCCGCCTGGTGGTAGTGATGGGAATCGTTTGGTGTTTCGTCATCGATCATCAGTTGGGTGCAACCGATGATCGATGATCAAAGGTAATCGGTTGAATGTTATTGATCGCAGCTACGAGATATTGAAATTTATCATATATCATATAATACACTGTTTTTTTATAATACAATATTCTAAAAGCTGTAACATTATTATACTTGCTAGTAGTAAGTAGTAAATCTCACTTCGATTTTAAGCTGTAAAGCTTTTGTTAGTAACCAAAAAAATACACACTAATTTTTTTTATAATTGATTATTTCTTTTCATAATCAAGCGCTAATTAGTCGGTTGCTGCAAACGACTGACTTTCGATTATAATCGATAATCGATAATCGATAGTCAGGACATCACTACCTGGTAGCGCTCTCGCTCTTGCTGGACGTTCGATGTCAGCTCGTCGATCTCTCCACGCAGCCTCGAGACGCGTTCCAGCGCGCGCGGACTCACTGTCGACCCCGCCGCCGCCGACGACTCCTGTCGCAGCCGCTCCGTCGTCATGCCGACGACGGCGCCCGCGTACGTCGTCATGGCGACCTCGGCGTGGCCCGCGGCGCCGACGACGCCGCCGCGCACGGCCGTGATGCCCTCGTTGCAGGCATGCGAGAAACGCAGCGTCGGCTCCGCATCCTCCTCCGCGTCGTCGTCATGGAAACCGTACACCTCGAGGACGCCGTCGTCTCGGCCGACGATCAGGTCGAGCGTACCGTCGCCCGTCACGTCGTAGTAGTCGAGCGCCGTCACGCTGCCGCCGCCGCCGCCGCCGACCACCCAGCCGTGCGCGGGCGTCGTCATGCCGACGCGCAGCAGCGCAACGTGGCCGTCGTCGGTGCCGTACGTGATCTCGTCGCCGGTGGCGCCGCCCGTGCCGCGATGCAGCGCGAGCGCGGTAGGGGGCGCCGGCGTCTCCACTTCGTAGAGCAGCTGCGAGTCGCGCAGAACGCGCATCAGCTTGTCGTTGCACGCGAGTACGGGCGTGGGGGCGCCACCGTCGCCGCCGACGCAGACAACGTCGTTGATGCGGTCGCCTGCGAGGAAGTAGTTTGTGTCGATGAGGTCGTGGTAGTGGTTGTAGATGAAGTTGCCGCAGAGGAGGAGGTCGGCGCCGCGCACGTGCATGCACGTGATCGGCTCCGTCATGTTGCTCTCGAAACCGAGAAACTGCTTGCCCTTGCGCGCGTAGCCGCGCACAGCGTTGCCCGCGGCAACGAACACGTGGTCGGCGTGCGCGCCGGGCGTGCCGGCGAGCGTGACGCGGCTGATCGCGGCGCCGGGCAACGTCTTGTAGATGGGCACCGCTTCGCTGCGCTTCATCTGGAAGCAGGTGAGAACGCCGTCGTGGTCGCCGACGGCGACGCGCTGGGTGGCCATCTTGCCCGCGCGCGACTCCTTCGTTTTCTCGACGTTCGGCAGGACGCACATGCACTGCGGTGACGTGACGCCGACCTGAGCGTACTCAACGCGCGTGAGCGTCAGTTCCGCCATCTTGCCTCGCTCCTGAAACGCACGAGACATCACGGCGACGTCGTTAATGTGAGATTAATGTAACATGCACCACAACGGGCCCAATAGGTGGCGCCAAGTACTTCCCCGAAGCCAGTGGGATACTATGTGGCAGGTTGGGCTGCGGTGCAATAAATTCGTTGTTCGTATTATATATTAAACGGTGGTTCTTCAGTCTTTACTTTGGAATTACAACCGTTAAACAACCATGGTGCTACCGGAATCGAGTTAATAAGATTGCCTGTGTTCATTCTTAGGCTTATGGTCATTACCTGTTCACGATTAGCTGTTATGTGTTTAGATGTTATTACTAGATTGGGACAGTATTGAAATACGATTACTGTTATGGAATTATTAGATTTTTAGGATTCCACAATGATATGTTTAGGTAATGTAGACCTGGCGTTATAACGACCAGGTGTCCGCCGGTTGTTTGAACTTTCTACAAAAATTGTTAGAAAAATGACAACCAGAGCTCGGAAATTCGGAGCCGATGCAAATTGCATGACTTTAATTTTACCTACCTAGGTTCCTGGATACTGCTTAGTGATCCCTTGTCATGGTAGCAGATCTGTTGAAAGTGGTAGCCTCACTCACGTTGTTATTTCTACATTTTTACCGTAGACGCTCTCAAGTGTTAAAAGCTACGAATCACTTCGTCGTTGTAAATGGATCTACCTTCGTTTGCAAACGTCGAGTCAGCATCACATTTTTTATTTCCCTCCACCTCGTATTAGCACATCGCTCGCTCAACTGGATTGCATGGATCAATGAATTACTGTAGCTATGATATCCAGTTCTATTGTCACTACCTTGCTTTGTAAACAATCAATGAGGCGGTGTCACGTTTTATAATTTCCTCTACCTAATAATACTGATCACCGCTCTCTCAGCTGGATTTCATCAATCAATTTTTACCCTACCATTTCTCACCGCTGCATATATCAGTGTACATCCTACTTCACGAATCCTAAACAATGTGCTGCCAAATTCCCTTCGACTACTACGATACAGAGGGCGTCGCTTCGATGGAAACGAACACAGCGCAACAGTTCCTAGTCTCTCTTGATCGGTTTGGAGTCTTCGGCGATGGCTTTCCAGATGAAGAGTGCTAGTACGGCGTGAACGGCAACCACGGCAACAATGGCAGCATAGATGTAACTCTGCTGCGACGACAGCAGGAACACCGCTGAAAAATGTGACAACCTAAATCTAACAACAACATCTAATCTCCAAAGCTTTTGAAATCAATAAATTCCATAGATTTGTATTCAACTATTTTTTTTGGTAATGTGCTACATCATGCACACTACCTACCTAATAATAAACGACGCCACCTCTGCATTGCACCTACGCTGCAGCATTAGCTGCATTACACGCAGACGTTGCAGGACATCAATTGTACAGTAAAACAGTGTGGTAAACAATGTTTGCATTTTCATCCTATAACTCCACACCTATATGCAAACAGAAGAGAGACTCCCACCATTATTTCTTGTATTATTTCTTATTTTATTCTAATATTATTTCTTATTCTCACAGCGTCTGTGATACCCTCTAAAATTACATCCGACATTGTGACAACGAAAACGCTCTTCAGTTTGTGCATAGGTGTGACGTTATTGTGTAAAAATACTAAGTTAATGCAGAAGTCGACAAGTAGTATAGTTTATCAAGTAGGATGTGTGCATAATGCATGTAACAGACTACGTGCATTTTTATACATCAGTTGTTTACATAACTTAACTGTTCGTTGACTAGTCCGATTAATGCACTTTACAGTTATGACGACTCTTTTAACATGTCTTCCAGACTCTTACCTTCAAATATGAAAAATTTACTGAAGAAGTACAAGAAAACGGGCACAACGATAATTAGAAGACTGTAGAAGAAGAGTCTTCCTAGAACCTCAGGATTCTTATCTCTGCAACAAATCAAATCACATATGCTTAGAATTGGAAAATGCTTTGCATTGCTTAATGTTTCTCTACTCTCTTTCGTCTATTATTAGTATAACTTTCCGTCAATCTCATTCAAATGCTCCTTTACAACACACACGTTCACCGCACAAACGCTGCTCTAAACAAATAATAAAAATATACAGCAGGTGGGAAAGTTGTTTGCCTCGTTTCACACAAACACGGCACAAAGACACAACTAACGCCCGTAGGGTCTATGTCTCCCTGGGTACTGCCGGAACGTACCCTGGCACTATCTAATATGCCGGAACGTACCCTGGCACTATCTAATATGCCGGACCGTACTCCACTAACGAGTCTAGGGAGTCGCCTACACCTACTCCCTAACCATATCAGATAGTTACCAGGGTACGTTCCGGTATACCGGACCGTACCCAGGGTATGTTCCGGCAGTACCCAGGGAGACATAGACCTTATCTGCACAACTAACCGCTTCCATTTTGGCATCTATGCGTAGCGAAATGTTCACTTGTTTGAATTATAACTTTGATAACTGGTACTGCCTAATTTAGCAGATATTCTGAAGCAATTCAGCTGAAGAATTCTTGAGGAAAACTCCCACTCTGCCTAAATGTGAATGGGAGCAAGTGCCTGTTTATCATCCATACCTTCCTCACCACACTACTTGTACGGCCAATGAACGCAGCCGTGTGTGTGTGACGTCACACCCACCCGATTTATGCTAGTTTTGCTTGGCTGGCCTCGAAAAGAAGGGCCCTAGTCTAGTTAACATGTCCCACAAATACTTCATGTCTACAATACAATACACAATCGACAATGTCTTCTAAACTAGCTCCATAAGGAGCTCGAAAGCAGGGCACCTTGAATCCAGAATGCAATGCGGTGGCATTACTCATGTTCTTGATTTCATTTACATTTTCGGGTAGTGGGGGTTTTCCACAGGAATTCACCAGATATCTCTGGAAAAAGGTACGCAGTACCAGTTGGAAAAGTCATAATTCGAACAAGTGAACATTTAGCTATGCATAAATACCAAAATGGAGGTGGTTAGTTGTGTATTTGTGCAGTGATTATGTGAAACGAAGCAAGCGTTGTGCGCAGTTTGCGGTCACGCTTTCCCTCCTGCTCCATATTTTTGTTGTTTGTGCACAGCGGCGTTCGTGTGGTGAATCGTGGAGTGCCAGATCATACGATTCATAGTTCGGGGCCCCAATGATATATATATTATATAGTTTGCATGGGCTAAAAATGTGGGGTGCTAACTACTACTAGGTTTGAGCCAGAGAAACATTAAGACTTTGGTAGTAAATACATTTCGTGTTTATTTACAATCATTTTGTTATTATTGTCAATATTGAAACGATTCGTCGTCCCAAGCCAAGTCTCTGTGCTCCGGCCCAAGGAGCTAAATATAACAAGGAGAGGAAGCGGATTGGCTGTGTTGCTTTTCGCCACAAGGACGCCATCTATGGACCATAATCAGCTGAAACGCCTGTGCAGACCCGAACCCAGAGACAATAGAACACTAATCTGTTCTAGGCCAATATGACCAAGTATGGCAAAGATTTGGGTCAGATATGCGGGCGCTTCCTCTCCTTGTTATACTTAGCTCCTTGCTCCGGCCAGGCTCCTGACTCACAGAGTCCTAGCTGTGGGGCTGCGACTATAGGGTCCCTAGCAGTGGCGTAGCCAGCAATTTGAAACAGGGGGGGCCAAGGCGAGGGAGCGAAGCGACCGAGCTTAGCTTTCAAATATGAAAGGTGTATTTACTTCATTTTTGACTTATTTGATGGCCAGCAGGCTAGGATGACATCTAGGAACTGAGAGATGGACCACATTAAGAAATCACGGGGAGCATCAAAGAGGGCAGCGGCGTCTCCCCAGGCCTAGGCCACTTGGAAGCGGCTTCTCGATAAAAAAATAATGCTAAATAAACACGAAAGATTTACTACCCAATGTCTAAATGTTTCTCTACCTCTTTTCGCGTTATAATCAACCTGTAAAATGCCCAGTCAAATGGCTCCATTCTGCAACCACGTAAGTACCCGCCCGCCCGGCGCTGAGCGTGCACAAACAAATTAATGATAGCGATAGTAGAGACTGTAGACACAGTGAAGTATTGTATCCCCTCTAAAACTCAGAATATCTTAATACGTCACATTCAATAGCAGAAAGTCAAAAACATGTCACACTATATGATGACCATCTTATGACGTAGGAATATTATCCACATTATGCATTTGACTTATAAATACGTATATTCTCGGTAAACACTTCTCTTTCCTGTCCTATAAGGTAACGCTAATTATTAGTAAGATTTGTATTGAAGCTCATTAATAAGAGTTCGAGTTTGAGATTTAATCAAAATAATTATGTACAACTTTCGTGCGTCAATCTCATTTCAAATACGTATTGTTGCTCTTTAGTGTAAGCCACATTTTGAAGTTGAGTCAAAGGAGACAAGCTAGCAGTTTTGAACAATGTTTATGTTCCAAAACATCAACCGGCAAACTTACCAGACCGCAAAAATGGCCACACACGCGTTTTGTGACTAGCTAGGTCGATTTTGACTAACTCGTCCCGCTATATGCAAGCACCTAGAAAAACGATCTTGGCTTGTTTTTAAAGCTAGAAATAGGAAGAGTTGAGTAGCCGGAGTGATACACCACATTATGTGGTTTAATGCCCGTGAGTTAGCGTTATATTAGACTTTAAATGGCAAAATTTCGGTTGCGAATGTTAGTTTGAAAATGTTGCACTCGGTTCACGCAAATATAGGGTATGACGAAACAACATTACAATAGTTTTTATAAATGATCTGTTGTGAATGAAATGGGACGGTTAAAAAAAAATATACGGCCCACCACCGAATTTCCTAGGCCATGCACAAATGCCACACAGTCGGCTGCTACTAAGAGTGGGGGCAGCTACATTGTTTATTTCTATTGTCTACTAGCTGAAACTTGCTGTAGTTCACTGTACGTAATTGCAGTGCCATTGATTCAATGATAACTTTCTTAGTCAGAACAGAAGTTCGTAACAAGACAGCAAGTTTTTAACCAGTATTAATGCCATCTAATCTCCACATCACACCCGCAAAACCATTATTTAATTACGCTATAGTAACACAAATTACCCACGTCTTGTGCTTACTATAAAGAACAAAAATAAGTAATTATAAAATAATACAGGCAGCAGAGTAGGATGAAGCGTTATCATTATTGGCCGATATACTAGGTTTATAGCAAGTACACAACAATGTATACAAAATTCACAGACGAAGTAGAGCCAACTCAGCACCGAGACTCAACTTTTATTTACAGCGCAGACATTTAATTTAACACAGTCATAGTTGCACAAATGTTTATTATGACAATATATAAAGATAGTAGCGAAATATTTCAAATTAAGAGGGCAAACTCAACTAAAATTAAATCTCATATCAAGCACAGATACTGTGTCAGATGTTCGGACAACTAACGCCCGTGGGTCTATGTCTCCCTGGGGTACTGCGGAACGTTATCGGTACGCGCTGGCACATCTAATAGGCCGGACGGATGATGCGGTACGCGTACTCACTAACGAGTCATAAGGGAGTGCGCCTAACCTACTGCCCCGTAACCATATCAGATAGTTTACGAGGGTACGTTCGCCGGGTAACGGACCGACCCAGGGTATGTCCGGCGGCAGTAACCCAGGGAACATGACCTTATCTGCAACAACTAACACGTCCCTTATCTGGCACACCTAACCGCTTCCATTTTGGCATCTTATTGCGAGCGAATGTTCACGGTTGTTTGAATTATAACTTTGATACTGGTACTGCGTATTTAGGGCAAGATATTCTGAAGCAATTCAGGCTGAAGATATTCTTGAGGAAAATGCTCCCATCTGCAGCGTATAATAGTGAATCGGAGAGCGAAGTATGCCAAATGTTTAATGTTCGATGTTATTAACGGTCAACATACTCAGTTATAACTCACTACTATCACACTGCGACTGGAGAGTTAAGACAATATATGGATATCACATGACAGACCGGTGTTGTGTGAATATCGTATTCAGCAATATTATAACGTATTTTTTAGGTTGAACAAATATGCCCACCGATTTATGCTCAAGTTTTTGCTTGGCTGGCCTCGAAAAAGAAGGGCCTAGTCTAGTTAACAATATCCGCAAGCAATACTTCATGGTCTACAATACATACACAATCGACAATTGTTCTATTCTAAATATATCAAGCTCCTAAGGAGCTAGAAAGTAGTGTTGTAACATTTTTAATTGTGAATCCAAAATGATTCGAGAATATCGGTAGGCATATTACTGCGCATATGCGTATCTTTGAAGTGGTACATCTTACATTTTCGGTCAGCACGAGGTGAGTTATTATACCGAAGCTTCACATGGAATTTTTCACGATCTGCTTTGCCAATCAGTGCTACCGTGGTAAATAAAGAGGATATAACTGCGGACCAGACAGAAAACACAACAGCATCTATATGAAATGTGATAATTCCGAATACTCCCAGATAGTATGAATCAATTAGACTAGTCGCATAAAATACTCAGGTGATAAATGGTAGGGTTTGGGTTTAAAGTAAAACTGATGTATATATTTGATGGCAAGTGGATCATAATGACAAATACCCGAAAGGGCGATGTATGACGCATGATGATTTACCGCAAGTATAATTTTGTTACCGTGCAACCGCTCGCTTGTCCGCACGCCATCCAACTGTCTCACTAGATCACAGGTCATTTTTTGATGTGTGGGTGGCCACTCAAGCTCGAGTTACGCCGCGTGTGGTTCTGAGAATATACTGTAGAGCTGCAGATCATGCAACGATTTCATATACCGCAGCGCTTTTGTGGGAACTTACGCTCATAATGCAAATACCAGGGTAATTGGTTAAGAAATGTAGGCACCAGAATAACTACATTGATAATAGTTATTCATTATATAGTTTGCCAATGAGAAATTAATATAAAAAAGTAGAGTGCTCAAACATAACTAAATGTCGACGCATTTTGCTCCTATAAGGGTTTGAGCCAGAGAAACATTAAGTAACTTTGTAGTAAATACATTTCGTGTTTACTTTATCTCCAATTATTATACAAATTGATGTTGCTAATTATTCGATCAAATAATAAGATAGGGACGATTTCACGATCGAGTACTACTCGCCATATGCCACAAGTCTCTAGTGAATACGCACCGGCCTCCGTAAAAGGAGCCTAAATATAGCAGAATGGAGAGCAAAGCGGATTGGGTAGGTGCGCTATATCGTCTAATTCTAGCATAAACAGGACTCTGATGTCATCCGCTCGATCTCCTGAGTGGAGGCCTATATCAGAGAACAGTACAGTGCATAGCACTACCTGATGGGCAGACGTCGCATATTCGGGGGTCACACTATGAATGAACGAAAAAATGACCTACTATCCCGTAAACACATGAATAATGAGAGAAGCAAGCTAATCGTCCCTAAGGAAAAGGGGTGAACTCCACATAGCAACAAAGTTATGCGCGAGAACGAAATTTGGGGTCAGGATGATGGCAGCGCTTCTCTCTGACCTTGTCGATTCACTCTCACGCTCCTTGCTTTCATTTCAACGACGATCACGAGAACAAAAACAGCACTCTCTGCCAAAGCGGCCAGCCTCACTCGAACTGGTATCTCTCACTGAGAGTTCACTGACGTGTTAAATATGGGGGGTCACTGTTCTGTTGTTCCGGCAAGTATACTAACTGCGTGTTTATCAACCCAATAGTTAGTTGTTTCTTGAGCGCGTAGCCAGCAATTTGAAACAGGGGGGTACTTGGCCAGGCGAAGGAGCGAAGCGACCGATCCCCCGCGCGCTCGCGCGCTGCCAACGCTCGCATAAGGTATCGGTCGTGAAATCCTGCAGAAATTTCTCTGCCGTGAAAATGTAAAGAGGATGAGTGTATTAATCTTTTGAATGAACAAATCAGTGTGGCATCCGAAACTATAAGCTGGCAATTTTCTGGCACACTAAAATTCAGTATCTGCTACTAGGGGTAACTTATTATTTAGTGAAGTTCGGCAGAGATAACCGCCTCGTGCTGTACGTCGTGTGTGCGTGACGTCATGCCCGGCGCGCATTGTGCCTTGCGCCTTTGGCGGGCTTGCCATCGAAACTTGTTTTTGTATGCTTTTTTTTTCCCACTTCGGAGGCCCGATCCCGTCAACGTGGACGATGGCCCCCGGCCAGGCCATGTGCGTCCATGCCGGCATGGCAATGCGCCCCATTACCCCGTGTATAAACAGACCTAGGCAAGGCTCTGAAGTGCTATCACATCGTGTACGGTTTTCACGGAAGAGAACTTTTCTGGCAGGATTTCACGAGATATCTCTGGCGGGATGTAGGTAAGAAGCAAAGGCCAGCGGTTATAATTGCAACTTAGTGAACATTTATGTAAACACAATAGCTACCAAGATGGAAGCCGTTAGATGTGATTTTGGTTACCCAGTGTATCGGTAGGAACCCTTATGCTAGCGAGTTGGAATAAATGAGTGTACGAAGCCCAGTAGTTTTTACACGGAGGAGCGACGAGATAAGATACAGGAAGGACGACCAAAGACAGTGATGAAGCTAATTCCTCATGCGGGTGGGCTGAGATCAGCGCGGTACCGGCTATCTCTTACGGCTACTCCGTATGGGAGGGCAGGGGGGTTCGTGTCAAAGCATACAGCAGCCACGGTACTTGCGCGTAGCCGGTGATACTTGCGTGTTGCATCTGAGGCGATTTGACTTGGAGCAATTTACAGGTGACTTAAGGCGGCAGAAAGTAGGAGGAGAGAGAGAGCTCATTTAGAAAGTATTCATGACGCTTGCCGCTTACATGATGATATATTCTGCCTGCAGACGACAAGTCGAGGGTGCGGGAACCTACCCCTTGAACGCCTCCGCTGTTACTCACTCTTTTTTGCTCACCTTCGGAGACTGTTCGGGGCAAGTGTTTACTGCCCTGTGATCGTGCGCCAACGCAGTTTAAGGAAAGGTCGAATTTTTGAACAAATAAATGATTGATGGACTATGCCATAAATGGCATTTTTGCGTAAATACGAAATATATTAGCGGCACACTTCTCATTTCACATATATTTTCTGTGTGTAAATGGTAAGATTAGTTGTGCTTATATAGAAGCCAATCCCCTTCCATAGGGCTCTCTTCTCTCTCTTCCATATCACTTTCTTGTACTATCTATGTCAATGGAGGCGGGTCATGGCTGCACGCGTTGTGCTCCTCCCCTCGCCTCCATATCAGCTACCTGCCTATGATCCTCATTCCGTCAAAATGCACCTCAGCCAGATATTGACGTTGGAAATTAGTTTTGACTCTGTGTATTATTAACGCCATGACCACGCATTATTGGCATTTGATGCATTGCTCCGCATTCTCATAACCTGTTTCAAGTTCCCATATAAGAAGTTCTAAAAGCTAATTATGTGGCTGTGGACAATAGAGAGGCCACTAACTGGAATGTGACACAGAAACTCATAACAGATCAACGATGTAAAATAAGCAGGTAAGTAATGTGTGTTACGCATAGCTTGTACGTAGTTAGTGAGTTGTGTAGGTGTTGATAGTGCGTTGCTATGTGAGTGGTGAGTGCCTGGTCGTAGTAGTGAAGTGTGTGCGTGTGTGCTCATAGACAGCGTATTATTTGTTTCTAGCCATCTCTATCTTGCACCACTATTTGTCAGATAGGCTAGACTTTGTAGAATCGCATGATTGGTTTCCGTTTTTTTGTTGCCATTTCGGCAGGGTCACGCGGGTAGGGTAAGTATGTGAAGTGGACTCAAGGATTTTTTTTTTTTTCTCGGCCGATCAACAGGGGGGCCATGGGCCCCCTTGTGCCCCCCCTTCCCGCTATGCCAAGTGGTCAGTAGGGGCACGCGCGTCTCCCAAGTCCGAAAACCGAGCGCTGAACTATATGGGAGACGCAGGATCCCAGGATGTACTGTATCACACCCGTTCATCGAACCCACTCTAAAAGGTTTAGAGTTACGCGTGTTAGGGGGCTTAGGAGGCTGCTCTGAACAATGTTCGGAGGACCTCTTTAGACGACGCTTTCGCGAACTGTAGGGAGACGTCACGATATCGCACCGACACAATCGGTGCACCTTGACGCCGTTTCAGGATAAAATATAATGCTTAAGTAATATACGAATTAATATTTACCCTACCGGGGTGAATGTCAAACAAGTATTGTTTAGATGATTTTGCTATTACGAAGCGTGTGGGTCTCACAGTTTCACGTCAAAGAGTCACAGAGTGATTATTGTGAGACACGAGAGGGGAGCAGTTTGGGACTACGAGTCTATACAACTATCACTTCAACCATAAGTATAGGCGCGAGAAAGTTGCGCAGAATGCGGACAAATCTAAACGGCTTCGACCTAGGCTCGTGATAGTTGGTGTATGGTAAGGAAAAGCATCACTGTGCGAAATTGGAGGTACAGGTGTCGCAAAGTCAACCTGGGCCACGCACCAGGGCAGAATTTTCAGACATTTTCTGAGGACATGATGGCTGAACGGAGCGCTCATCGTGTATTAGCGAACTACTAACTTTTTTGTCTGTTGCGAACGCCTGTGGTGGAAGCTGGGTGTGGGACGATCCCTATGTAAAAAACCTGTTTAGCATTTTTTAATTGGCTTATGCACACAAATGGGTAGTCACACTTAACTAGAATTATACCCGGTCTGCGTGACATGCGAAGGACCGCGCGGCAACAAGTGAGAAAGTTGCATCCGAAGGATAGAGCCAATTGGTATCAGGACTCTTTGACCTCCAAAGGAATGTTTCTTGGGATCGTTTATGAAAGCTTGAATAGGCGATAGGGCAGCGCTGATATACACGATTGTAAGATGTCTTCAGATTAAGATGGAGACTGGATATGGCTCCTCATCGCGTATCGTAGTAGGCTATTAGAAAGAATTTGACTGGCCCACACCCTATTTGCAAGACAGAATAGGTAAGCACTCCATCCTTTACTACGCAAGCCTACAGCTGGCAATAGAGAGCTGCCACCTGTAAACCATTAACCGCAGGCAAAAACTTACACGCAGTACTGCATCAACCCAGGCCCCAGATGCCACTGGCAGTGGCCACTGATGGGCAGTACGCAATGACGTTGAGCCCATGTAACATACTGACAGGTACAGGTTGCTAGTGAATGGCCATAGAAATTATATGATTTATAGAGAGCATATACATACTCATTCTTTAACACATGCCTGGATGTATGTACGGCTACAAATGTCAGCAGTGCAAATTTCAGAAAGCTAAATTTGGGTTAAAGAAGGTTATGCTCCTTAAATCATCATAATTTCTATTTGGCATTCTGTTACTGTCAGTATGTTACATGTATACGTATGCCACGTCAGTGCCACTGCCAGGTGCATGTGGTGGTGATATTACTGTGTAGTTTTTGCCTGCGTTTAATTGGTTACAGGTGGCAGCTCTCTATTGCAGCTGTAGCTTGCGTAGGTACACTGGTGAGTGCTTTACCTATTCTGTCTTGCAAAGATACGTTGTGTTGCTATTACTAACGTTACGATGGGAGCTTCCATCTTTAATCTGAAACACTTAACGTCGCGCATCTCAGTGGCAACTTTCAATAACGATCCACCGCAACATTCCTGTTGAGAAGGGTTTGATACATCCCTGTGCATTCCCGCTGTTTCGGCGGTATCGTGAAGCACATTGGGACTACAGTGGTTACTGACTCCCACCACTCCACCACAGAGTGCCGGGCAGTAGAACGTTAGCAATGAGCTGCTGTCGCTCCGACGGCACTCACTGTTGCAACGTATGGAATTTGAGGCAGGAACACTGTCGGCAATAATAGGTGAAAGAGAATATAGAAAGCATTAAAATATTGGTACGTTAAATATAATCTTCCGTATTTGAGTTAGCAATTATATTTTATTGAAACGCTTTCAATGCCTGTGGCGTCCTCCCAAGTTCCGAAAGGCGCGCGATTCACGCTCCCTAAGGCCCCCTAACCCCTAACCCTAACCTAGAGTGTGTGTGTGTGCACTACCGTACATACTGGATCCTGCGTCTCCCGATTATAATTCAGCGTTTCGACTTGGGCAGACGCGCTGCCGCCACTAGGGACCACTGGCACTAAGCTAAGGGGGGGCAAAGGGGCGATGGCGCCCCCTGTTGATGCGGCGAGCAAAAAAAAAAAAAACTCGCTTGACGTCCCACTTCAGCATAACTTACCCTACCCCTACCTGCGAAATGCACAAAATACATTAACATGAAAAATGGAATGGTGCAGCCAAAACATAATACACAGGACGCACAGCACACACACAGCACACACACGACACCACACACACACGACCAACACACACACGTCACAGCACAGCTGCACATCTAACCTGTTTTCGCGTAATCTTTATTTCCGATTTCATTCAATATGCGCTCTACTTTCCAAAAAATAATTTAACCTTTAACTTTTTATGAGGAACTTGAACAGTTATGAACGGATAAAATCGCAATAATGCATGGTACTGCTAACAACACAAATCAAACTAATTCCAATATCTGTCAGTGCTTGAATGAGGACATCAGGCCGTAGCTAAGGGGGGGGGGGGGCACACGGAGCAGCAATGACCCACTCTTCGAGCGAGAGTCACACGAAAATTCTAAGAGAGAAGAGCCTGAAGGGGATTGGTCTATACCACTATTGACCACACCTTAATAATGAAATGAAATGCGCAAAATGCCCATTTTGGATGGCATCACTATTTTCAAAAATTACCTAACTGTGGACAGGGGAAACACCCTCCCGCAGGGGCAGTGTACAGTCGGGGCGTTGCGGCAAGGGTCCGAACACCCTCCCTGCTCGCGCATAAAAGAAAAAAAAACACATCTGAGGGCTTAATTTCAAAAGACCCCCCCTTCGCGTGCTCGCAAGTATGGAATTTGCTTCTAGACCCCCCCCCCCCTGGTCCAAAACTCCGGTACCAGACGCCCCTGCTCCTTACGTAGAATAGCTTTCATCACTGTCTTTGGTCGACCTAACTCTTCTTCCGCTGCCTGAAAAACCACTGGCTTCGTAACACGCATTCTTCAGCTGTCTAGCTAATGGGTCACCACTGGTCGTGTGTAACCTCCAGAGCTTCCCGCGGCGCCACAGCAGGGGCCGATGCGTCCCTATCGTGATCGATCGGAGTGGAAAAAAAAAAGCGGAGGGGGGTTATTTGCCACTTCTCATATATAAGTTAGCCCCTAATACTGAATTTTAGTGTGGCAGAAAATGCCATTTTCATGCAGCCAGCGAATTTTCACAAAAATTCTCCCTACCGTGGAGCCTACCCCGCCCC
>NW_014579036.1:0-3854 GCF_000485595.1 Priapulus caudatus
CCGGGATAATGTCTGCTCCGGTGAAAGGCCCAAATCGTCTACATATGCTACCTATATAATGAGTAGAAAGAGCTCGAAGTGTCGTGTTCCGGATCTCCTCCCGAGAACCGTCAGCCAGCGTGTGCCGCGGGCGAATGGAGGCCATTCCGCCGCGCGCCCGGAACCGGTGGCGGGCGACGTGCTACGGAATCGCGGACGACGAAGGTACCGTGATCGATGCGTTAAGAGGCTGACTCGTGTTGGACAGGCGAATCTTGTCCTAAAAGGGGTATGTGCCTGTAAGAAACTATCGACATTCATATCACGGAACACCGCACCGAAAATTTTAAGATCCGACAAATCCGCATGCGTCCGCACCTACACGACACAACACACAGCCCGCCCACAGCGCGCGCACAATCCCCGCAAACCAATCTGCACGAACCGGCACACGCAAACGCCACACGCGGCACACGCAGCACGCACAGCACGCACGCACACGTCACACACCACATACAGAATACACACAAACAAATACAACCACGGACAACGAGCACCGAGCTCTCACACACGATCGCGGTTTGTCCTTAAAAAATCTACCAGCCTCACAGCTGTGCGCGGCCAGGTGACTTGGCTGTTTAGTAACACGTTGTCGAAACGGCGTTAAAAATGTCAGAGGCAGCAATCAGGGCGTGAGTCGGTTAAAGGCGCGGGCGTACGGTTACACCCCTCTCGGTGTGGTTTCGAAATGTTTGGTCAGCACCGACTGCGCGCAGCGCCAAGAATGCAACATCCCCCCCATTGTCCATAGGCGACGCACACAGCGGTCGGCACCCGCCGTATGTCACCACACAACAGCTTCGGGCATCGCGCACGCCATCACCAGCCCGACCGGCGCAACCGACCGCCAGGGCCAAGACACGCGACCCACCCGCAAACCGGCGCCCGGCTGAGCGCCGGACAAGCGCGCCAGTTGCGCTCGGGAGGTGTATAAACTGCCAATCAACTTGCCAGCCCGGCACACACCCAGCCTGGCAGCTGTGAGGCCGAAGAGAGATTTAAGGCAAAGCCCCAACAAAAGACAAGCGCTGCACGGTGTGTGGGCGTGTGCGTGTACTGTTGTATCTGTGTGCCGAGAGCCCGTAGTGTGTAATGTGGTAATGTGTGTGCCGTGTGCGTCGGTGGATTGTGTCGTCGCGCATGCCCGTAGGTGTGATACTGGTTGTGTGTGCGTGCTGCGCGCCGCTGGATTGGCAAAAGTTGACAACAAGGGAAGGTGTAACCGTCCCCGGGCGCTAACCGGCTCCCAATCGCTCTGACATTTTAGACGCAACACCGGTTTCGAGATAATCGTGTACGAGCAGCCGATGCTATGTGGTGCGTAACAATAATCAGCGGGTATGTGTGGTGCGTGGGTGCCCGCGCCGGCCGCGCAGCGCGAGCTTGTGTAGAGCGAAAAATTTAAGACAACCCCTCTGACGAGACCGCCTGCCAGTGTAAAGTGCTCGTGTGGATGTGTATTGTTGCCCCCTGTGTGCGGTGTGCGGTTGTGGGTGGGCGTCGTGGCGTGTGCGTGTGCGTGTGCGCTGTGCGTGTGGCGTGTGCGTGTGCGTGTGCCGTGGTGGCGATGTCGTTCGTGGTGTTCGTTATCGTATCATGTACCTGTATGGTAGTATGCGTGTGGTGCGTTGCATCGTGCATGTGCGTGTTATGTGTGTGCCGCGGACCGTGTGTGTGTAAATATGGTATGGATGTTGCGTGCGCGTGCGTCGTGTGATTGTGCGTGCGCATGGCCCGTGTGCGGTGTGGAATGGGGGCGGTGGGAGTGCGTTGCGTGGAGCGCGCCGTGATGTGTGCCATGTGTGGCGTGTGTGCGCGCGTCGTGTCGCCAAATATGTGACAGCCCGAGCCGCGACGCGGACAGCCAGGTGTAAACCCTGCCCGCCGGCCGTCACACGTAAACTTTCGAAGAAGATAAATATATCTTCAAAAAACTACTCCAATGCATTTTGCTTGTTGTTGGTAAGAATCTGGGACTTATTAAGATGCTCTAACCAAGAATGGAAATATTTTCAAAAATAATATCTAAAATAACTGAGAATTGTAGCTGGATGAAAATCAACCCCATTTCCCTTTTTTGAAAAATTGATTGTTAATTTTTAACGGTAAAATTTCATGATTGTTATAATATAGGTGAAGTGACAATTTTTCTTACAACAAGTTATTGATGTCATTGTGACTGCGGAGTCTAACATATCAGTATTGCTACTGTAAAATGAACGATCCCCACCACTAAGAGTGAGAGATAAATTGGGTTTAAACCGGCCATCCCAAATCAGACCTGCCGCACGCCCACTTAAGACGCCGTCTGGGAGGACGGGTAATGAGTCTAGTAATATAATAAATAGGTGTTACTATTAACTATTTGCCTACATGTTTGGTCAAATTGATATGCGTCTGCGGTGTAATCAGTGTTACGTGGGGAACAGTACGTATAACCCCATACGGTATTGAGTACGTGTGATGATACCATAAAAAGTGGCAAATATATAGCTCTATCATTCCAATTCAATTTTTCTGTTGTTATCTTATTTTTAATTTCTTATTAGAATCCCACTCCTCCCAGCAAGAAAAATAATTAAGAACCCCTTGTATATTACAATACAATTGCGCATACCCTCGCTGTGATCATTTTTCCTCCCTTTTAGATATTATTGAACAAGCCTCGTAACTTTTCAAATAGATGCTATTCTGATGTGGCGATCCATTCATAATAAAGAAGTTGACGATACGAATATTATATTAAGGTGCAATGAATCACATATATTGTCAAAGATTACTAAACAATAGCTTATATCATTATTTTGCCATGTCTATAACAACATCATGTTCTTGACCAAGAGCGATTACATTCGATGGATTAACGTGTAATGATACCATAAAAGTGCAAATATAGGCTCATTTATAATTCGGAGAGCGCCCTATCCTGTAGAAATTGGAGGAAGACCTTGCATGTTAGCTCCCCGCTGCATATACCAACCAGTACATAATCTGGTTACGTTAGCTTGTTAGTGCATGTACAATATCTCACAAGAGAAGTTATATTTTGCGATGAATATGCAATGTATATGCGATGAATATGGTTAGGGGGTATCTCAACGTAGATTTCTCTAATAAATTGTTATCAGTAGACCTGTGTTTATAATTAGGAGCGCGCCCTAGCCTGTAGGGTACAAAACACCTATTTTACTACGTTCTTGGCAGTAGACCTGTGTTTATAATTCGGAGAGCGCCTTAGCCTGTAGCAAAGGGACGAAGACCTTGCATGTTAGCTCCCCGCTGCATATACCAACCAGTACATAATCTGGTTACGTTAGCTTGTTAGTGCATGTACAATATCTCACAAGAGAAGTTATATTTTGCGATGGATATGCATTTAATATGGTTAGGGGGTATCTCAGCATAGATTTCTCTAATAAATTGTTATCAGTAGACCTGTGTTTATAATTCGGAGAGCGCCCTAGCATGTAGAAATGGGAGGAAGACCTTACATGTTAGCTCCCCGCTGCATATACCAACCAGTACACAATCTGGTTTCGTTAGTGTGTTAGCGCATGTACAATATCTCACAACAGAAGTTATATTTTGCGATGAATATACATTTAATATGGTTAGGGGTATCTCAGCATAGATTTCTCTAATAAATTATTATCAGTAGACCTGTGTTTATAATTAGGAGCGCGCCCTAGCCTGTAGGGTACAAAACACCTATTTTATGACCTCGCGTCCTTCCCCTTGCCTTCCCTGTCCCTCCCACTGCCTCCCTCTTCTTCTACCGCCCCCAGCTATCTTTCCTGTCGCCTTTCCTCAGTCTT
>NW_014579036.1:4300-13336 GCF_000485595.1 Priapulus caudatus
CCTCGCGTTCTTCCCCTTGCCTCCCCTATCCCTCCCTCAGCCTCCCTCTTTTTCTACCGCCCTCAGCTATCTTTCCTGCCGCCTTTCCTCAGTCCCCCACCCCCTTTCTCCACCAGCACGCTATATTATGAAGTTTTCTTCAGTCCGTATTGCACGCCTGAAACGGTGCGCGCGCATGCGCAATATCTCCCGAGAAGAAGAATATTTTGCAAAGATTATGCGTAAGAGGAGTTATCCTAGCATAGATTTATATGATAACATTCCATCAGGAGACTTTATTTAAGAAATGGGAGGAACACCTTGCATGTAAGCTCCCAAGCCCCCAATAATTATGAACGGAGGGTGATCCTTCACTGGATGTTGGGCGATTTTTTCTTTCGCCACCCGCCAACAGATGGCAGTGAAGCGGACTGTCATGGCAGCTTCCATCTGTGGAGAAGGGTTGGTCTGTTGATGGTATAAAATCGCATTTTACGTGTTGGAAGTAAATATCAATGATGGAAAAAGATTACGCGCCGTTGACTATAACTACCGTACGGTCATTGAACGATAAACTATATGAAAAACGGAAAGGCGCAGCGTTGGAGATTGAGAGGTAAATAGAGGCAAGGAGGCAGGCATTATGATTATTTGTAGGCCGTGGCTACGCGACCGGTTCCGGACGAGGAGCCGCTAGGCTACGCGTCCGGACATCCATCTCACAGCAGTGTTCTTGCGACACGACACAACGCATGATTGCGCAACTGGACGCTCTTCTGATTGCCGAGTGTGTGGTGTGTGTGTGTGTGTGTGTGAGTGTGTCACTGTTGTGTGCGTGGTGCGTGCGTGCGTGCGTGCGTGCGTGCGTGTGTGCGCGCGTGAGAGAGAGAGAGAGAGAGGGGGGGGAATGTTTGTGTGTGTGTATGCGTGAGAGAGAGAGAGAGAGCTAGAGTGGTGTTTGTGTGTGTGTGTGTGTTGTGTGTGTGTGTGTGTGTTTGTGTGTGTGTGTTGTGTGCATGCGTGCGTGCGTGCGTGCGTGCGTGCGTGCGTGCGTGCGTGCGTGCGAGCGAGCGAGCGAGCGAGCGAGCGAGAGAGAGAGAGAGAGAAAGAGAGAGAGAGAGAGAGAGAGAGAGAGAGAGAGAGAGAGAGAGAGAGAGAGAGAAAGAGAGCTAGAGGTGTGTGTGTGTGCAGGGCGATCCAGAGGTTTGGTGACCAGTTTCCATAGTTCTAGTCACAGGCTAGGGGTCCGGCGATGCCCCTCGGGAATTTTTTTAAAATTAGGCTATATTTTGGTGCATTCTGGTGAATTTTGAGGTCAATTCTGAAGATACCCAGCCTGTTGACCGGTTCTGAAACTGGTGGCAAAGCCGCTAATCCGCGCTGGTGTGTAGAGAGAGAGAGAGAGCTAGAGGTGTGAGAGAGAGAGAGAGAGAGAGAGAGAGAGAGAGAGAAGAGAGAGAGAGAGAGAGAGAGAGAGAGAGAGAGAGAGGAGAGAGAGAGAGAGAGAGAGAGAGAGAGAGAGAGCTAGAGTGTGTGTTGAGAGAGAGAGAAGAGAGAGAGAGAGTCTAGAGTGTGTGTGTGAGACGAGAGAGAGAGAGAAAAATAGATGAGAGAGAGAGAGAGAGAGCTGTGTGTGTGTGTGTGAAAGAGAGAGAGCGAGCAAAAGAGGACAGATGAAGGGATAGACGGCAGCAGTGCATATATTGTATATTTACGGCAATCAGCAGAGTGTGCCGTTGCGCAATCATGCGTGTACGCAAGTCGCGCGATTACTGTGTGAGTGGATGTCCGGATGCGTAACCTGGAGGCTAGGCGACCGGTTTCGGACGCGTAGCCTAGTGTTGTCAATCGGTTGTAATTTCGTAATCGATCATCGGTTGGACCCAAGTAACCGATGATCGGTTACAATCGGTTACTCGGGGTGTTGAATGCCTGCGTGTGCGTAACATCGTGTGTATGTACGTGGGTGCATGTATGTGCTTGTTTAGCCAGCGTATAAAATTCCTAGTGTGTCCTAGGCTTTAGCCCCTCAACAGGAAGTAACTACGGCGAATGTCGGGTGATTCCCGAACTAAAATAGCGATGATATCTCTGATTCTCATCACTTTTCCAAGTTTTCTTGTTCAAGTTTTACATTTATTTCGTTTTTTTTTTTTTATGAAATTGATTATGGATTTTGATAACCAAGCGCTTGGTTCGAGCCACTGTTCAACCGATGATCGAGTATAATCGATGATCGTGACATCACTAAGCGCTTGGTTCGAGCCACTGTTCAACCGATGATCGAGTATAATCGATGATCGTGACATCACTAGCGTAGCCACTGCGTTATTTGTATTGTAAATGTAATATGTAAATGCTATGAAATCGGGCCGGTGTTGGCTGCCCAATGGCAGTTTTACTTTTGTTGGAACCAACCTGATGAGCCAATGTATTTAATAAACAGGTCGTTTAAATGTACATGATATTCAAGAGCCAGACAGTAACATTTGCAGCATAATATTGTTATTCTTCACTGCTGTACAAACAATCACAAACATATTCATTTTTTTCGATCTCGGGTCGGTTATGCATATTGATACTGTTTACACAAATTTATTTAAATAAGCTTAGAATGTCGACAGTAAAGGCATACAAAGAATAGTTTTCTGATGACCAATTAACCATCATGGAGAGGGTGCACCCTATATTTCCTGTTAGAACATGTCCGGAAGGAAATCACCAACAGGCAACAGAGTTCATTGATGCTGGCAATGTTTCAGGCAAGTGCGGGATTTCAATATTGCCGGGAACGCGAGTCAAGTAAAGAAACTGTTGAAAGTTCTCGGGCAGGATTTTGCACTGAGCTCGAATCCCCACAGTCGCAAGGGTGGTCTGATTGGACTAGCTGCCACTGCCATCGCTCTTGGCAAGGTAGGAATGCGACTTAGCTCTACCTGTGTAGCCCCTTCGCTTCTGCTACAGGACCCGGTAGGGAATCTTGTAGCAGAATTCCATAGTGGGATCCTGTAGTTGGAGCGAAGTAGTTACACCAGTAGAGCTAAGCATGTCTCTACTATAGCAACTTTGTTTATTTCAAGCAGTTGCTTCATTTCAATGACTGGTTTGCTGCTATACATTTATATAAGGAAGTGGAAAGGTGCATTTTATTACATATGAGAAAAATTATTACATATGATTATTCACATATAAGGAAATGGAAAGTCGCTCTTTGCTACACATTCAAGCTTTTGATTTGTGCACATTTTGCCCATTACGTCCCGTTTTTGCGGCGTATTTAGGATACGACGGCCTACGTGTCCGAGCTCGTACGACCGGTCCTCGCTTGTTTCAACGACGCCGACAGCAGAGTGCGCTACTATGCATGCGAAGCGCTGTACAACGTAGTCAAGGTGGCGAGGGGTTCCATACTTCCTTATTTCAACGACATTTTCGATGGACTGAGCAAGGTGAGTACGCAAGGACCTCAGTGTGGATACTCCTCGTGGAAATATTTTCGTGTGATGCTGAGATTCCGCGTTGAATTATTTTCAAACCAGTGGTGTCCCCACCATAATGTACACATAGAAGTTTTATATTATACGTACATCTCGTGTGTAGTTACTTAATTTAGACAAGTGTATAAAATCCTGACTTGAATAGATGTTATCGGTGTATAGGTTTATAGGGTTATAGGTGTATTATTACAATGCGAGTGCTTGGGTATTATTTTTCCCATTTCAGCTTGCAGCTGATCCTGATCAGAATGTGAAGAATGGTTCTGAACTCCTTGACAGACTTATGAAGGTAAATTAAATATTTAGTTACCAACTAAAGTTCCACTCCATGCCAATAATTGATTCTGGGAAGCTGTAATTTAATCCATAGCTTGATAGATAAATGTTGATAATAATAATAGATTGATTAAACAACCATGAAACCACGAACAGTAGAATCATATCATTAAATAGTATTAACTCTTTCTTAACAAGATATATATATATATATCAAGAGTGCATAATAGAGAAGAGTATGACACGGTTTTAACAGCGTTTTGCATAGTTTTCAACTGGTAAATAATCTATCAATATAATAACTTTTTTGAAGAACACATACGATTTTCAGGTAAATTGGTGGTGTCATATGATTAAGGGAGAATCATAGACGAAAACAAGGTAAAGTTTGAATATATTTATTCACATATTGATAGATTATTTACCAGTTATAAACCGTGTCATACTCTTCTCTATTATGCACTCTTGATATATAATATATCTGTAATCTTAGGTACACCAGAATATGCTCCTGAACTGCCTAGCAGATACATTAGTGCATGTTAGTGGAGTAACGATTGATTCCCCCAGTGCATCTGCCATGTCAGGCCTCGGTTACTATGTCGGAGATCTGCATGTTCTCGTGTTTTGCAGGACATCGTCACGGAGAGCGCGTCGTTCGATCTCGTCGCCTTCATCCCGCTGCTGAGGGAGAGGATCTACACGCGAAACCCGTTCGCCAGACAGTTCCTCGTCTCCTGGGTGAGCCTCGCGAGGAAACTTCCGACCCCTATTGTCAGAAACAATATAGTCACTATAACCGGGGTTTCTTATACATAAGAGGCACAGTGGCGCACCGCCGTTGTCAAATTTAACATCGCCGTTGTGAAAATGTTTCTGTATTTACCCACCGTTGTCAAAATAGATTGCCATAAAAATTAAATTTATTAGTTAATTAAATTAAATTAAATTTAGATTGCCACGTGCGTTTACTGAGTCATGTGACGCGGGGTCCTACGCCTACCGCACGCCTTTGAATCCATCATGCACGTTTTTTCCCCAAACTGGCCATTACCTCTTTTGTCTAATTTTCCCTCAGAAGAAACCCTGTATAGGCTATGTAACAATGTGTGTAATTGCATCCCGTCCCCTCTGTCCGGTATTAGTAAGTTTCGAGAAGGACCTGCATGGGGCCCATTGTCGGAAACAAAATTAGTCTTAGTGTTAGTCTTAAAATGAACTTTTTCTAACAGACTGTTGCCGAGAGCGTGTTAAAGTTACGAGTTTCTCACACGCAGTGTGTGTTGGCGGTCAGCAGGGTTCTCCAAGCTTTTAAATTATAGCATGGGGGTGCTACTCACTGCTAGGGGGGTCCGGGGGCATCCCCCCGCGGAAAATTTTTGAATTGTAGAAGCTCTGAGGTGCAATCTGGGACACTCTGTGTGTAAATTTGAAGCACTGCATGTGGGGTGAAAATGTTTGTTTTGCATGGGCAAAGCCATCAGAAAATTCAAAATAATTATTTCTTGATGAGCTAGAAAACACTCGGATTTGAAGTATGAAACTGAACATTATTGTGCCAGCTAGCCTACACCAGTTGGTTGGGTTTGATTGTCAGTTCAGATGCAAAATATTGAAAGCAAAAGGTTATACACCATAGATTAATTTTGGTACTATAACACTCGTATATAAGATAGCCGAGTCGGTTTAGAGTTAGTGTTAGGGTTAGGGATAGGGAGACTATTTGTACTTGTGTGTGGGACTGCCGTACCCGTAGCATCGAGACCAACGTGTACGTTGGAACTTCTTGTGTATACACCAGCATGGTGGCTATGATATTTAGCATGGCAGGTGCATTTTAGGATGGCGAGGCTCGACGATAGCCTGGCAAGCCGCCAGGCTATAAGTGCCCTTGGAGAACCCTGGGTCAGGTCTACGAAGAAAAGATAAGGTTACTGTAAATGTCAACACTAATTTTGTCGCTGGAGCGTACACCGACTAGAAACGACTGACGACTGAAGCTGCAAGTTTCGCGCGTGGATCTATGAGGGCGTGGGAGGGGGTAATCGTAATTCGCTATGCGACACAGGTTAAGAGTCGACCACGCTTGCCCGGCCATGCTCACCAGGTGGCACTACTCTCTCGCAGGTGACCGTACTGGATGCCGTGCCGGACATCAACATGCTTGTCTATCTGCCAGAGATACTGGACGGCCTGTTCCACATCCTCGGTGATCCAAACCAGGAGATTAAGAAGATGTAAGTACCACTCCATATCTAGACACCCGAATTATAATATATATATATATATATATATATATATATATATATATATCATAATAGTATATCCATCTATCGTCGTATTATGTCTGCCGTATCCATATTATCTACTCCGTCCAATCCATCCATCAATCATCAACATTCCATCCAATCCATCCATCAGTCCATCCATACACCATCATCATCATCCATCCATGCCATCAATCAATCATCCATCCATCCAGCCATCATCCATCCCATCCAGCGCGTCCATCCATCTCATCCATCCATCAATCATCCATCATCCATCCTTCCATCCATCATTCTATTCATTCCATCATGTTATCCTCATGTAGCCATCAATCCATACATCCATCCATCGCATCGCATTCCATCTATCATCCATCCATCTTATCCATATCCATTCATCATCCATCCATCCATCCATCCATGCATGCATGCATGCATGCATCCACCCACCCATCCATCCGTATATATGTTATAGCCATAGAGTACAGAATCTCCCTGTTCTGTTCTAGGTGTGAAGCGTTACTCGGGGAATTTCTAAAGAGCATCATAAAGTCACCGGACAAGGTCAACTTCCCAGCCATGGTGAACATTCTCATCACCCACTGCCAGTCTTCAGGTAAGCTGAGTTTATTTTTGGCTATTACAATTCGTAGTCACAGTGGACATGCATCTCATAGAGATGGTCCAGGCTTCCCCTATCACACACAGGGGTAGTGGCAATGGAGCTACGTTCTGTAGAGACAGTCCAGGCCTGCCCTGCACGCATAGAGGTAGTGCCAGATGATTTACGAATCGTAGAGATGGTCGATGCCCCTGTTTACTTTACACACATGGGTGTAGTAGCAAGGATTCTATGTCCCGTAGAAACAGTCTGAGCCTCCGCTTCACACACGGGCTGGTGACAATGGATCTGCACTCCAGGCCTCACGTTTCTAGAGTAGTTTCTCCTAATTGACGTAAGATCGGTCGTGAAGAGACAGCCTGGGCCTCTCCCGCACACACGGGGGTAGTCACAGTGTATCCTATACAAGGACTGTACAGGCCTCACGTTTATAGATTATATCCTGATAATCGAAATATAATCATACCTGATAGAGGCGCGCTAAACTCCTTGTCGTCACCTTTACAAAGGTCCCTCACTCATCCATCCATCTTATATATATATATATATATATCCATACAGCCATCTTATCTGTATCTAATCAGTATCTGGCTCCTATTAAAACAGTCCAGGTCTCATGTGTCAAGAATAGTTCCTAGTAATCAACATATAAACATTCCCAAGAGAGGCGCGCTAAACTCTTCGTTGTCGTTTGTTGTCGTTGACGACGTATGTTGCAGAGGATCTCATCCAGATGACGGCCATCTTGTGGCTGAGCGAGTTTGCGCATCTGGCGGGTCGCGACATGCTGCCGTTCGCGTCGGGCCTGCTCACCGCCGTGCTTCCCTGCCTCGCGTACGACGACGATCGCAAGAACCTCCTGTTCGACGACGACAACAAGAAAAATATCCTTTGCAATAAATAATATCTCTAATATAAAAAAATAAATAAAAAAATAAATAAAAAATAAAAAAATAATTGCGGCATTGTATACTGTTTGCCGGCAGCGGATTGTGTCGCGTCACGTTTTACGTTTACGTCGATCGTTCGTGTAGATGGCGTGCAAGCGTCGTTAGGAGATAGTGAATCGGGGTTAGAAATACATCGATTGTTTATATACCTGTCTTGCATATGTGTCGCTCACGGCATTATATACTTTTCTCTTGCGGTATTATGTGTCCCTAGGGGTGGATTGCAGCGGTGAGGGCGGGGGGCGGTACGTCGATCATTCGTGTAGATTTCGTGCCGGCGTCATTAGGAGCAAAATCGGCAGTCAGAAATTCCGACTGTAACTAGTAAATTGCCACTTAATGCATTACTGCTGACCTTGACCGACCTTCACGCATCATAGAGACTGCAAAGGCCGTTAACAACACTCTGATGAGGTTGATCACTCCTGAAGACGACGCAGACGATATGCCAGACAAAACGCCAGCAGACGACCAAGGGGAAGTCGCCGAAAGGTAGAGATCGCGCCGAACTTTTGAAAGCGTGCACATTTTTTTTACAATTTTTAAGATCAATCAACTTAATGAACAGTCTTAAATGAACTTTGAGAGAGAAATTATAATTTTTGACAAAGCTAGGAAGTTGCAGTACATGATGTAGAGGCTGCAGTTTTTTTTAGTATTCTTGAGGAATAGCTAATACGTTTCATCTAGCATGTGGAAGACATCGTATCGATTAATTATTGTAGGATGTGGAGGTGTACCTAGGTTATATCCTTATAATCAAGATCCGGTCTTACATTTTTTTGCCGTAAAAATAGAAACTTCCATACTTCTTCTAACTTACTTCTATACTGTTACAATTAGCCTCGGGCGCATGGACCAATTCAATTTAATCATTGTATTTCTCTTCTGCGGAAAAAGCTCCAAAGACGATTTCCGTAGAACATAGAGGTCTGAGATGTTGCCACGCGTCTGGCTGGGTTTCACGCGCGTCTGTTTTCGCTGCAGGAAGGCGATAAGGTTAGATCTGCCGTCGGTCGTCGAGGTTCTTAGCAAACACCTGCTTCACAACTCGACGCAAACCCGCCTGTCTGTCCTACGCTGGGTCTACCATCTGCACATACAGATACCTAACAAGGTGAGAGTATGTCTGTCCTACGCTGGGTCTACCATCTGCACATACAGATACCTAACAAGGTGAGAGTATGTCTGTCCTACGCTGGGTCTACCACCTGCACATACAGATACCTAACAAGGTGAGAGTATGTCTGTCCTACGCTGGGTCTACCACCTGCACATACAGATACCTAACAAGGAGAGAGTATGTCTGTCCTACGCTGGGTCTACCACCTGCACATACAGATACCTAACAAGGAGAGAGTATGTCTGTCCTACGCTGGGTCTACCACCTGCACATACAGATACCTAACAAGGAGAGAGTACGTCTGTACAGATGTTCTGTGTTT
>NW_014579036.1:17054-26042 GCF_000485595.1 Priapulus caudatus
CGGGGGTGGGAGGCGAGACGTGGGGGTGGGAGGCAGAGAGGGATGGGCGTTCGTGACGTCGCTCGCCGGCTGCCCGGCGTTTTAATCATCCAGTTAATTAGATTTATCATCGAATTAACACGCTTTGTTATTAAATTGACGAGCCTTGTTATGCAATTAATAAGCCTTATTGTTTAATTAATCAGCCTTACTACGTAATCACCGTTTTTATTTAATTAATAATCCTTATTATTTAATTAATTTGCACATTACCCAACTCTTCCTCACATCGTCGCTCAGCATTGTTTTTTAGAGCATCTCGCCGCGACATTATTGGCTAGAACCGCCTTTCAGTCGCGCGCATAGCTCGGTTTGTCGTCGCGGGGTCGCCGTGGCAACGCGCACGCTCATGTCGTTTTCGTTGATCGCAGGCAGCTGTGCATCCTGCTGAACGCCGAGGACATATACCGGACGCTGGCGGAGATTGTGATGAAGGAGCCGGACCTCCGCTTCGCCAGTCACATGGTGCAGACCCTCAACTCCATCCTCCTCACCTCTAAGGAGCTGTTCGAACTCCGCAACGGCCTGAAGAATCTGAAGACGGAGGTTTGTATTCTCGCTCGCTCGCGGGGGGGCGGGGGCCACTTTCCTCGCCGAGTGAATGCTCGTTTGTTTTTCGGAATGAGCCGGCGAAAATGGTCAGGCTTCGCGAAACATCGAGTGACGCATTTCGCGTCGCAGTTTTTCTCGTTGCAACCGTGTCACCCGCTGATTTATGTCGTGGAAGTAGCATTTGAAGTATTCGGTAGTTGCGTGAGACATCTATATATTGACGATTCGTCCGCGTGAATGCTCGCTTTTTTTTCCCGGGATGGCGAAACAGCAACCGGCAACCGGTATATTGGATCGCTTAGTAAGCAGCAGCTATTGAATTTGCGAATTGTCTTATATTTCTTTTGTTTATTTAGGAAATTAATACTAATTTGCATGAATATTGATATATTAATATATTATATAATATATCATATATATATATATATATATATATATATTACATATATTATACAATATATATTATAATTTATTAATATTCATCGATATACATCGATGAATCGTCCGACCACTCATATTAATCATGTGGTTTGTTTGTCACACAGAGCTGCTGCAGTCTGTTCGTCTGCCTCTACCAGTCGTGGTGTCACAACCCCGTTGCCACGGTATCTCTCTGCTTCCTCACACAGAACTACAGACACGCCTCCGATCTGCTGAAGACATTGTATCCTTGTTCACACACACACACGCGTGAGCGCGCGCATCAGCTGCCGTATGAACACGTGCCAGCACACCCTGCTAGCCTAAAACACGAATCTTTTAGTTTGGTTTACAAAGGATTGTTTTGCAGGCTTTTGATGCGGTCTAAATGCGAATTTTTAGGCATGGTTCACAAATGATCATGTGAAAAGATTTCCGATGCCTATAAATGCAAATCGCAAAATGTAGATCACAGTTGGTTCATTCTGGTAATGTTTTTGACGGTATAAAAGGTTTCTCCTTAAGTCGCCGTGGCAGTGGTGAGCTTGAGGTGACGGTGGATTTTCTCACCGAAATAGACAAGTTGGTGCAGCTGTTGGAATCTCCGATTTTCACATGTAAGTTGTCAGCGTTCTACCTGTTGTTGTAGTTACGCACAATTTCAGGTATTGTTTCAAAATTAAATAGACTACGTCACGAATTTTCTATGGTAAAATTTGTAAAATTTTTGTTGCAATTTTTTTACATTTAAAGTAAGAACTAACGGGACTAAACGTATCGTCAAATTCTTACCTGATAAGATTGTTTCTCAACTAGTTAAAAATCCAAAAAACCTGGACGATTTTATATTAATAATTATGATCTTGACATTAATTGCTTGCTATCTATGTATGAGTTACGAGTGTATGTTCACATCGAACAATATAGTAAAACCGGAAGTATAATGCAGCAATTTAACCATAAAAAGCGACAGAATTACTTATATTTTGTGTTTTTTTTTTACTATTTACGGTGACGTAATCACTTTAAGCATGTCTGAATGTTTTTTACGTTCAGTCTTTTGTTTCGTAAACTTTGTAAGAAGAGGTTTGTAACTTTGTAAACTACGAAGAGGTTTGTCATACTGGAAACTAAGAAGTTTCTAATTTTGGAGAATAAAAGCTCGTTTTAATTTGTCAGATCTGCGCCTGCAGTTGCTAGATCTGCAGCATAATCAGCATCTCACCAAGAGTCTGTACAGCCTGCTGATGCTGCTGCCGCAGAGCGACGCATTCCGCACTCTGCTGCATCGTCTACAGTGCGTGCCCAGCGTGCAGGCAGCCGACAACGCCACCGACAGGTGCGGCAGACGCGCGCGAGTCGTAGAAACGTATATTTATGTGCTGTGATACCAATAATTATTTACTAATGTTAATGGGAATGATGACTATTCTTGCGAGTCGTCGTCGAAATGATGAGATTTATGTAAGAGTGTGGAGGCAGCTGAAAACGCCAGCGACAGGTAGGCAGACGCGCGAGTCTATTTATTAGAATTTTTATTATATTTTTATTATATTTTAGAATATTTATTTTTTAGAATTGTGTGTTTATGCGCTACGTTACCAATAGTTGCTAATGTTAATGTTAATCGGAATGAGGACTATTTTTGCGAGTTGTTGTCGAAATGATGAGATTCATGTAAGAGTGTGATGGTTTAATGATGATCGATGTATCATGTCTGGATGCACAAGTTACATGGGTTATGTTTTATCTGACTGTAAATGTGATTTCACCAGTGGTTTCACCAGTTTAAAGTTCAGTGGGTGGACTTTACAGGATTGTAATTGTTTGGTGAATAACTTATTGTGAATAAATTGAGATAATATGAGTGAAAATTCACGCACGCACGCACGCACGCACGCACGCACGCACGCACGCACGCATGCATGCACACATGCATGCGTGATCGTACACATACACACACACACATGCATGCACACATGCATGATAGCACGTACACATGCATGCACACGCACATACATGTCATAGGTGAAAATACTCAAATCTGAAAAATCTACCTAGCTGTGCTTTATTTTACGTGCTATTAACAACATTATCTTGTTGTTACCTCTACACTACCTAGTTCGACATGCCGTCTCATCAAGATTTCCGAAAGTAAGCCGTCTCTCCCTATTGTATTCATAGAGTATCCCTCTATTGTATATTTCCCGCCCGTAGGCTGTACCCATCGCTGAAAACCAACGACGAGAGACTACCGAAGGAGAAGTTCATCAATTTCGGCGAGCTGCTTGAACATTTCAACGCGACGCAACGCAAGCACGCGGCGGACGGGCGACAGAAGCAGGCGGGCGCGACGGTGCAGGCGTTGCAGTGAGAGCGTTTGATTGGTCGGCGCGCGGTGACGTCGGCTGCCGCCCCGCCTCCTCCGCCACGCCTCCGCTGACGCTCCGTCTCTAACCCCGGCTGTGCGACGAGGGAGGGATGCAGTTTCCCGAATCGCTTTTGCCGGTCGCTTCGAAACCGGGACGATGATGATGCTGCGGTGAAAAACTAACAGGTGAGATCGTGATCATGGTGAGTGATCGATGACGGCGTCGATTGCCGTACGATTCGCAACGCGTGAGGTTGGGCTGCCGCTGACCGAAGAGGTTTGGCCGAGGGGAGTTAATTAATAGTTCCCTATCGGTGATGCGATCTAGTTGTGATTGGGTGATGAGTTTTGTGGGCGCAGTCGCACATTGTGCCACTCGGTACAGCCGAGGGAGCGAGGGAGCTAGGCGAATTTATCGGCGGTTTGCAGAAACAATCGCTGCGTGGAGCGTAATTTGCGACGAAAACTCTAGATTTGCTTGACAGATGGCGCCACCTGACGTAGCAGGCGAAAGTATCTTTTTTTTAGGTAATTGTACCTATTAGGTCTTTCAAGAATTTTTAGAGAGTGATTCCTGTTTGACAGTGTTGGCAGTGTTGTAGGCGGAAGAGACGGCGGGTGGCAGGCGCTACAGTTTTACCGATTCGCGGCAGTTCTCGTGGGTGAACGAGATGTGAGCGTGGACTTTAGCCAAACCAAACACAATCAAGTCTGTCCTTATCAGCTATAGGTGTCGATTGAGAATTGATTTGAATGATTGTTGTCTTTTGTTATACTGTTCTCGCTGAATGTATGTAAGATATATCATGTATATATTGGGTTATGCATTGAGGTCTAGCAATAATTCAATATTGAGCAACTAGTTGAAATTCGGCAACCATTATAATGTTTCGACCCATCGATAAGTGAATGGCTATAGTACATCAGGTATATATTTGCAATAGTTTCATCCTTCTCTTCGTTCTCTCTTTTTCCCTCTTTCTCTCTCTATCTCTCTCTCTCTCTCTCTCTCTCTCTCCTCCTCTCCGGTGCTCTGATCTCTCTTCTCTCTCTCTCTCTCTCTCTCTCGCTTCTCTCTCCTCGCGGTCTCGTCTCTCTCCTCTCCGTCTCTTCTCTCTCTCTCTCTCTCTCTCCCTCTCCCTCTCTATCTCTATCTCTATCTCTCCCCCTCCTCTCTCTCTCTCTCCCTCTCTATCGTTCTCTCTCTATCTCCCCTCCCCCCTCTCTCTCTCTCTATCTATCTCTATCTCTCCCTCTCCATCTCTCTCCCTCTCTCTCTCTCCCTCTCTCTCTATCTCTATCTCCCCCTCTCTCTCCCTCTCCCTGTCTCTCACTCTCTTTCCTTCTCTCTCGTCCTCCCTCTCTCTCTCTCCCTCCCTCTCTCTCTCTATCTATCTCTATCTCTCCCTCTCCCTCTCTCTCCCTCTCTCTCTCTTTCCCTCTCTCTCTCTCTCTATCTCTATCTCCCCCTCTCTCTCCCTCTCCCTGTCTCTCTCGTCCTCTCTCTCTCTCTCGCTTCCTCTCTTCCCCTCTCGCCCTCCCTCTCTCTCCCCCTTTCCCTCTCTCCCTCGTCCCTCCTCATCTTCTGTCTTCCGTTCCGACTTCTAGTTTATGGCAGAACAAAGTAAAACAGCGAAATCAGGCGATGATCAGGCGATGAATCAACGTTTAGTCTCTTTGATATGTAAATATGGGAGTGATTTGGAGCGTGTGCGTATTACTGTCGAAGTAAATTGTTTGTGCGTGGGTGTAAATTATCTTTCTCGGGCAGTTCGTTGTATATGTATATTCGGTTAGACTATAGAAGAAATATACGTGTGTATCGTTGGGGATAAATTATGATCGTTACATTAAATGTAATCTAATATATATGTATAACACGTGTTTGTTGAACGTTTATGAATTGGTGAGTTATGGGAAGAAGTTGATTCTCGTGGCGATATTAGCAATCTAAGCAAATACGGCAATAACAACATCGCCACTACCACCGCTGCCGTCGTCATCGTTGTCATCATCATCATCATCATCATCATCATCATCATCATCATCATCACTGTCACCGCCATCACCATCATTATCATCAACAACGACATCATCATCATCATCACCGTCACCACCATCATCATCATCATCATCATCATCATCCTCATCGCTGTAACTGAGATTGAAAAATCGACTTTAATCGATTACTTATTAATTAAGATTATATTATTAAATAACGTTTATCACGTTCATCGTCTAAAACGGTCAACACTAAACATTCATTCTGAAATAAATACACGTAAAATAGGCACGGCTTCGCACAGTGCAAAACAAAAATGATCCATAAAAAACACGGTTCATCACGTGACAGTGCCCAAAAAACAACAACATTAGTGTGAATGGTGGGTTCCCTTCAGACACGTAGAAATACAGTCATACTCGATAATATAATACGAAAAGAGTGGCGGCACATTGGAAGCCAAACGCAGAGGAACTCAAACGCTGCGTTCTACGCGAAATACCGCGTAAACATCAGACTGTATAATTAAGTAGTGTTGTTGGGTGTGCGGGTGTCAGTGTGGGTGTGTTGCGATCATTATTCATTCATTTGCACCACCATCGGTTTAATGCAAAATAACGTAAACGTCAGGGACGTGTTGGATGGAAACATGTTTGGGGTCGCGGGCAAATATTTGGCGGGTTTGATAAGAGTCGAGTTTCTTCCACGTAAACATATGATCCCGCAGATCGCGAGAAAGATGAGTGATGTAGATGTGTTTGTGGCCAACATTTTTGTCTCTCTCCTAACGAAAACAGGGCACGTTTGAAATGCAACTCCTGAGATGAAAAATAAAGATGTAGCTTAATCCTACTTCGTTTAAACGCATTCGAATCGCAAAAGATTATATAAGAAACAATATTCGACAAAATCTGAACGATTCAACGAGAATAAAGAACGAGAATGTATAAATACATTTGCAATCTAATGGTCAGCAACAAGCTCTTGAGCGTGGCGCTAACATTTCACGGACAAACAAAAACATTTCCTAAGCGACCCTCAGTCTTCAACTTAACGAAGAGCATGGTCGCGGTAAGTGTCAATACAAACATCACATTTCATTCACCCTCCTCCTCCCCCTCCTCCTCTTCCTCCTCCTCCTCCGCATTCCCCCTACACACAACGCATGCGTAGTGATCCCCACCCGAGTACTTAACTCTATATATCAAAATCGACGGGAAGTCGTGAGTGAATGCGGCAGTGTTTGATACTACAGCAGCCGACCGGCACAAACAACAGCCCTTCCTTCCATTCGCTTCTCACGAAGACCGTCCTTCTCTCGTCCTCCGCTCGTCGGACGTGCGTGCATACACGCGTGTGCGTGCGTGCATACACGCGCGTGCGTGCGTGCGGGAGATATTGCTCCCCCATGCTTCCCGGCAGCGTCGATCCAGTGTCGCCACCAGCGGATCCCTCGTGAGCCGACGTACTGGGTGTGTTTGACGAGCATCCACACTAATGACGTCATCGTCATGGTGACGCGGTCCGCATCGTGGCAGTTGTCTCCCCGAAGTTGTTCTCACACGTGCGAGTAATATTCTCCGGAACATACGCGAACGCCGAACACACAATGTTGTTCACACCTTATTAGCTTCAGTGCGTAATAATACGCTCGAGGGATAAAATCTCGCGTTCCTTTGCTAAGAGTTTCTGTTCTCGTTTGTTAGTTTGTTTGTTTGCTTGTTTGTTTGTCTATTTGTTTATTTGTTTGGCGCGTCATCATACGGCGTTGTATCGCTGCGCCTTGCCGTTCTGGAGGTAGTCGACAGGTGGCGGTAGCGGCGGAGGCGTCGACGGACCCGCAACCTCGTCGTTACTATTCGTCGACGACAGAGACACGCGCAGCGGCGGCGGCGGCGACGGCGGCGGCGTCGGCAGTCGCGCCCGGTAGATGTCGCTGCCGACGAGCATATCGTTGTTGCGCGACGACGACTCGGGCGCCGCCTGGCGCTCGACGAGCGCGGCGACGGGTTTCTGCAGCGTGCTCTGGTTGGAGCTGCACGTGTCGTCGACGCGAGAGAACGGCACGTACGTCGGCGCGCTCGCGTCCATGTCCTTGTCGAAGAGGTGTCCCGGCACCTCGCACCCTGAGTATGACTGCGGCTGCTGCTGCTTCTTCTGATTTTGCTGCTGCTGTTGTTGCTGCTGCTGTTGTTGCTGCTGTTGTTGCTGCTGCTGCTGCTGCTGCTTCTGATTCGGTTGATGCTGCTGCTGCTGGTGTTGTTTCATGGATGGCTTCAGTGGGGCGGGGACGATGGAATCGAGAGTACTCAGCTTCTCTGCTGCTGATCTCACCATTGGCTTCGTCTTCCCGGCGGCTTCCTTTGTCGTCCCCCGATGCTCGGACCACGCGTTTCCCTGCGGCGGGTGCAGCTGCGGCGGCGGCAGCGTTGGAAGCACCTTAACACCGCCCAGCTGTATAAGCCGGTCCGGTTTCGACGGTTTATCGGGCCGCGCGGCTGCTTTCGCATCCCTGCCGTCGTCCCGCCTCGCGTCGGCGGCTCTCACGGCGTCGGCCCTTCCCGCGGGTTTACTCCGACCTCCTCCCCCTCCTCCTCCTGCTGCTCCTCCCCCGCCGGGTTCCCGCGGTCGGATGACGATCCGCGGTTTCTCCGTCACGGCGATTCTCGGTTTGTCCGGGACAGTGACTAGCGGCTGGTCCGGCGTCGGACGCGGCTTGACCACCGGAGCGGGGGTAGGAGCAGGGGCGGGGGAGGGAGAGTGTCTCTCCATCACAGCTTTCGTCTTCTCCAGCCGCGGTCTGGGCTTCTCCCCTGCCGGCGTCCCCTTCGGTTTCTCCGCGCTGATGATGGCTGCGGGCGTAGGAGCAGAAGAAGAGGATGAAGAAGCTGCCTTCTCCGGGGAGGCACCTCCTCCCGTCCGCGCCGCCGATGGCTTCCCCTTCTCAACGACGGCGGAGATCTTCGACTTCTCCGGCGAAGGCGTGACCTTGAGTTTCTCCGGCGACGGCGTGACCTTGGGCTTCTCGCTGACCTTGGGTTTCGGATGCGGCTTCAGCTGCTCCCCAAAGTCGATCACGCGGAGCCGCTCCAGCGATGTGGTGCGGCGGGGAGGGGGAGGAGGGTACTCCTCCTCCTCGTCGCCGAGGTAGAGAGAGACTGGTCGCATCGTCGGCGGGAGACCAGCGAGGAGCTTCTCGGAGGACTTGAGAGAGGAGGAGCGCGGGAGAGGACGCGGCTTCTCCGAGGGAGACTGCGGAGGTCTGTCGATGAGCAGCTGTCTTCCCCCGGGGACGGACATCGGTCGCGCCTTCCTCTCTCCTGTGAACGAGCGAGAGAGAGTGAGAATGAGAATGAGAGAGCAAGAGCGGGCGAGAGAAAGCGAGAGCGAGAGAGACTGAGAATGAGAGCGAGAGAGGGCGAGAGAGAGGGAGAGCGAGAGAGAGAGAGAGAGAGAGAGAGAGAGAGAGAGAGAGAGAGAGAGAGAGAGAGAGAGAGAGAGAGAGAGAGAGAGAGAGAGAGAGAGAGAGAGAGAGAGAGAGAGAGAGAGAGAGAGAGAGCGAGAGAGAGAGAGAGAGAGAGAGAGAGAGAGAGAGAGAGAGAGA
>NW_014579036.1:26052-27289 GCF_000485595.1 Priapulus caudatus
GAAGTGGTAGAGGGGGAGAGTAAGGACAAGGGGCAGGGAGAAAGAGAGAGAGAGAGAGAGAGAGAGAGAGAGAGAGAGAGAGAGAGAGAGAGAGAGAGAGAGAGAGAGAGAGAGAAAGGAGAGACGGCGTAAGTGGAAACGACGAAGCGAAATGTAAATTTTAATATTTAAAGGTATTTCATATGTGAGCAAACATTTTATGCATGACTAGAAACATTTATGAGACACGTCTCTTCACTCTCTTCCTCGCGCTTTCCCGTTAAATTTTTTAAACTATATTGAAGACTTCTTCAAACTCTCAATAAAAATATTTTTTAAATCTCATTTTGCATTTTTTCGGCGATGCGCCCTTGTTTTCTGCAGTACCGTCTCTCGGCCGCCGTTGAATGTCATAAAGGTTGTTATCGACCATCGCCATCTTCCCGCCACTCTTCATCGGCGAGACGGCTATGTTGGAACCGGTGGCGCCACCTGCCGCCGTCTCAATGTCGCCAGAGCTTCCGTTCATCAGGGCCTGCATTTCAGCCTGGTGGTGGGCCGTTTTTCGATTCCCCTCCAGCGCCTGAAACGTGAGAGCAACAGTTTGGTCTTTATTGTGAAATGAGCAGCCTGGAAATACGCGAAAAGAAAATAAATCACGAGTCGTGGTCTTTCTTGGTGATGATATACTGCACGGTCTGTACTAGCCACTGTACTAGGCGTGTACTACGTAAAAAGTGGGTCAGTGGTAGAAAGCATTTAACTAACTAACAACTTGACCCAACGCATAGCTGGCACATGGAGAGAGAAGGGGAGGGATGGAGGGAGAGAGAGGGGGAGGGATGGAGGGAGAGAGGGGAGAGAGGCAGGCAGACCGTTTGCTCTATTTCATTGGGTAAAGTTGATCGCGCTCTGTTTCCCTTAACTGCCCAGAGCCTCCAGCGTTTACATCTGCGAGTGAGTGAGTGAGTGAGTGAGTGAGTGAGTGAGTGAATGAGTGAGTGAGTGAGTGAGTGAGTGAGTGAGTGAGTGAGTGAGTGAGTGAGTGAGTGAATGAGTGAGTGAGTGAGTGAGTGAGTGAGTGAGTGAGTGAGTGAGTGGGTGAGTGAGTGAGTGAGTGAGTGAGTGAGTGAGTGAGTGAGTGAGTGAGTGAGTGAATGAGTGAGTGAGTGAGTGAGTGAGTGAGTGAGTGAGTGAGTGAGTGAGTGAGTGAGTGAATGAGTGAGTGAGTGAGTGAATGAGTGAGTGAGTGAGTGGT
>NW_014579036.1:29283-30883 GCF_000485595.1 Priapulus caudatus
CGTGCGTGTGTGTGTGTGTGTGTGTGTGTGTGTGTGTGTGTGTGTGTGTGTGTGTGTTTGAGAGATAGATATACAGAGCTGTGACAGAGATGTATAGATGTACGGGTCCATCCATATGGTGACTACAGTAATCTGTCACATCCCTGACACACGTGGGGGGTCAATCCTTAAAAAAGAATAATTTAATTTTAAAATTAATAATTAATAATTCTTAATTTTTTAAGTCAGAGGTTAACGTTTCGAGTTAAGGTGAATCAATTCGCTCCACTCCCTCGAACATCATTCCGAGACTCTCTCTCGTCTGAATCATCGGGAGGAATTTCGGGGTAAAGTGACCCACTCGACCGTCTAAACACAGGCGAATGACTAACTCTCGGTGTAGCACACCGCAATGGCGATCTCCACTCAACCCTTCACTCTATACTCACGTCGGTCAAGGGGCAACTTCACCTAACTGCAATGGTAAAGAGCACGTTGCAATGGTAGGCACGCGCGTGGCTACTCGGCGGTGGGGTGGTATGATGTGGAGTGGGATTGGATGGGGGTAAGCCGGGTGGGATGGGGTCAGGGGTGAAGTGGGGTAGGGTAGAGTCAGGGGTGGTATGGTGTAGGTGGGGTTGGGCGGGGTGGGGTGGGGTCAAGGGTGGGGTCAGGGATGAGATTTTGAGATGTTGAGATTTTTTCGAATATTATATTATGCGATTATAATTCTATCCTATATAGGAGATTATTTGGATGTACAATATGTACATAAACGTAAAAAAACGATTTAATGGGTTCTTAATATTGGAAATTTATTATTTTCTGTAAAGGTTTTTTTTCTCGTCGTCTGGCCGCACCCGTGGCGGCCATGTTTGACCTTGACGACGATATGACGCGGGGCGCGCAGACGACACTGTCTGCGAATGATTGGATCTGCTCATAATTAGCATCACATCGATTGATTGGGAGTGCAGTGAGGCAGATGTGAGAGAGGAAACCGCGCTCTCTGATTAGAGCCGTAGTGCGCTTCAGCGGGACTTGAAGGGTCTCTCTCTCTCTCTCTCTCTCTGTTTTTCTCTCTTCTTTTCTTTTTCTTTTCTTCTTCTTCTTCTTCTTCTCTCTCTCTCTCTCTCTCTCTCTCTCTCTCTCTCTTTCTCTCTCTCTTTTCTTCTTTTTTTCTCTTCTTTTTCTCTCTCTCTCTCCACTTCTCTGTCTCTCTCTCTTTCTCTCTCTCTTTTCGTTGTTCTTTCTTCTCTTTCTGTCTTTTCTCGCTCGTCTCTCTCTCTCTCTCGCTGTCTGTCTCTTCCTCCCCCTCTCTCAACTCTCCTCCTCGTCTTTCTCTCTCTTCTTTTTTGCTTGTCTTTCTCTCTCTCTCTCTCTCTCTCTCTGTCTCTTCCTCCTCTCCTCACTCTCTTCTCTCTCTCTCTTCTTATCTCTCTCTCTCTCTCTCTCTCATCTCGCTCTCTCTCTCTCTCTGCTCCTCCTACTCTCTCTCTTCTCCTCCCGTTCTCTCTCTCTCTCTCCTCTCGTCCCCTCTCCTCTCTCTCTCCTCTCACTCTCTCTCTCTTTTCTCTCTTCTCCAGCGCCAGCCGCCCCCGACATCATACTTACATCTCTT
>NW_014579036.1:39047-42210 GCF_000485595.1 Priapulus caudatus
CTGCAAGCATGAATAAAAAAATGAGGGTTAAAATTAGGTAAAAATGGGGTAAAAATGGGGTTAAAAACGCAAACATCGCCTTGTCCTTGGGGTACGAACTTTTCGTCGTGCCTGCAAGCATGAATAAAAAAATGAGGGTTAAAATTAGGTAAAAATGGGGTAAAAATGGGGTTAAAAACGCCAACATCGCCTTGTCCTCAGGATACGAATTTGCGTGGTGCCTGCAAGCATGAATAAAAAAATGAGGGTTAAAATTAGGTAAAAATGGGGTAAAAATGGGGTTAAAAACGCCAACATCGCCTTGTCCTCAGGATACGAATTTGCGTGGTGCCTGCAAGCATGAATGAAAAAATGAGGGTTAAAATTAGGTAAAAATGGGGTAAAAATGGGGTTAAAAACGCCAACATCGCCTTGTCCTCAGGATACGAATTTGCGTGGTGCCTGCAAGCATGAATGAAAAAATGAGGGTTAAAATTGGGTAAAAATTGGGTAAAATGGGGTTAAAAACGCCAAAATCGCCTTGTCCTCGGGATACGAACTTTGCGTGGTGCCTGCAAGCATGAATAAAAAAATGGGGGTTAAAATTGGGGATGAAAAACGACAACGTCCTCTTGTCCTTGGGATGTGAACCTTCCTTAGTGCCTGCACGCGTGAAAATGGGGTAAAACGCCAAAGTTTCATTATCTTCAATAAGCCTTGCGTAGTGCTTGAAAGTATGAAAAAATGGTAAAAATGGGGGTAAAGCTGGGGGTAGAATGGGGTGAAAAACCAGCGTGGTGCCTGTGCAAGCGTGCAAAAAAATTGGATTAAAACGTCGAAACATCTCCTTGCTTTTCACAAGCTTTGCGTCGTGCCGTCAAACATGAAAAAATGGGGTAAAAAACGATAAAATAACACGTGAAGACCTTCCGTACGGATAGTATTCTATTATGCGTGATATTACAGCTTCTTCTATGCATAACCCAGTATACGTGGGTGGCTCGCTCCATCGCTGCGTCCGAGCACAAGAAATGATGATTCAAATCACTATTATCGGACGTAATTTTATTTCAATATAAATCCAAGTAATTTCATGTTACGAAGAGAAACCCTGCGTTTATACGATATCGACGTGTTAAAACACAGTATTAAGCACAGTATTTAAGCACAGTATTAAGCATGTGATTTAAGCACAGTATTTAAGCGCGTGGAATTATCGCGATGGCTATCGATGTAACTTTTTATTTTAAGGCGTCATGTTCATGCTGCGTCTGTGCATTCATGGCTCACTGACCTACTGTACGGGAATATCTACCGCACGCATGATGCTAGATTGGCCTCCTTCCTCAACTGTTTGTAGTTCTTGGTTCGTTAGGCTTCAGCTAATATATACACAGCGGGGTTTATGTATATCACGTTTAATGGGAAACTGTAAACAGTACACATATACATACACTTATATATGTATGTATGTGTGTATGTGTGTATCTATCTCCCCCTCTCTCTATCTATCTCTCTCTCTCTCTTCTTAGCTCTCTTTTCTCACAGGCTTCACCCCATGCGCCGGAACCTGGTTGAACCTTCATACCATATCCCACGCTCTCCCTGCTTGCGCATGCTTGCGTATATATCACTACGTACACCATGACTGCTATCTATAGTACTGTATAATCAGACCTGCATGACATCAGCCCCCTGGCACGGAATATGTTATGAAATGAAATGAAATGATTATAATTTCCTGCCGAAAATCGATTTAATCATTTAAATTTCGATTTGTGAAATTTTTAATAGAGCGCATGGATTGCGGCGATTGTTAATATTCGTCATTTTTTCTAGAAAAATAGAAGTAATAGTCGACCGTCAAACCAACTCTAGGAAGATTACGACTCAATGCGAATTGTTAATTTTCTCATTCAGGATAAGCCTTTGAGAAGGGAATAACAGTTGTGTTAATCGTAACAAAAAGGGGATTTTTAACACAGGGGGGACTTTTCTCATCATTAGCCTGCTACAATTCGTTGCTTAACAGAACAGAGATTCTGAACAGAGAGTTGAACAGAGAGCTGTTTCGATTTGCTCCTTAGCCGCGATCCGATAGAGAGCTAACAACTACATGTTTTTAAATCTGCGTCAGAGATTTTCCACTTTAGGATGTTTACTGGGGGTAAGATTTTAGTCAGCGCTGTGTTTCTATGTTCCTGCGTCAAAGATTCGCATGTTAGGATGTTTTCTGAGGGTTAGAATGCATACCGGTAACTCGTCGCTGGCTTTATAGCTTTTCACCCTCGTTATCCCACCGCTATCTTAACATTTCACCAGTTCAGTGTCAGCAGCCATGATTCTACATTCTATCTGAACTTTTCATCCTTTAGATGTGTTTTCTGTGGTGTAACTCAGCGCTGTGACTTTATCCCATCTTAACGTTTCACCAGTTCGACTCATGTTTACTTTGACGTAACTCTCTGCTATGTTTCTACATCCTATCAAAGCGTTTCACCCGTTAGAAATGTTTACTGTGGCGTAACTCGGCGCCATGAGATTTTAGATTCGATCTTCGTTTTTCATTAGTTAGGTATGTATGTTTGCTGGGGTCCGATGTATGCCATGATTCTATACCCATGCCTTAGCGATTCATATGTTAGGTATGTTGGGTAGCCGGAGATCAGTGGCTAGGTGTTGATGGCAATGATGAGCAAGGATATTACTCGCCGCCTCACACGACCAGACGAAGCCAATGTACGTATAGCGTGGGTCATATTAGTTGTCCCAACGCATAGCTGGCATAGAGAGAGTGAGGGATGATGGAGAGAGAGTGACAGAGAGAGGGTGACAGAGAGAGGGAGAGCGAGGGAGGGAGCGAGGGGGGACGAGAAGGTGAGAGAGAGAAGAAGAGAGAGAAAGAGAGGGAAAGAGTAAGTGAGTGAGTGAGTGAGTGAGTGAGTGAGTGAGTGAGTGAGTGAGTGAGTGAGTGAGTGAGTGAGTGAGTGAGTGAGTGAGTGAGTGTGTGTGTGTGTGTGTGTGTGTGTGTGTGTGTGTGTGTGTGTTCATGCAAATGTCTGTGCGTGTGTAAGTGTGTGCGCTGGCGTGCGTGCGTGTGCGTATGTTTCACAACCGTTCCCCCATCCACCCTCTTAATCGCCTCCTCTCTCTCTCTGTCACTCCCTCTCTCTCCCTCTCTCTC
>NW_014579036.1:42729-43410 GCF_000485595.1 Priapulus caudatus
TCTCTCTCTCTCTCTCTCTCTCTCTCTCTCTCTCTCTCTCTCTCTCTCTCTCTCTCTCTCTCTCCCTCCTCCTCTCTCTCTCTCTCTCTCTCTCTCTCTCTCTCTCACGCGCCGCCGCCTCCGACATCTACTTCACATCTCTTCTATAAATCCTCTTCTAGCGAATTAGGTTAGGTTAGCGCGTGCGCCGGAGCGCGCCAGTCGAAGCTCGGCAGTTTAACCGCAAAATTTGTTTCCAATTGTAAATCCTAATTGCTTGTTATTGCACGCACAATGCCTCCGACTTCGGAATTAATCGTTATTATTCGGTATTATTCGTAATCCGTGGCAATTGAACGAGGAGGAGGAGGGGGGGATGGAGGGATTCGATTTACATAGCAACCGTGACGCCTTGTCAGACGAGATAGGATGAGAAGACTATATTGTATTAGCTACTATACGAGAGATGCGATTATCGATAAATTTTTAATTTTTTTAAACGTGAAAAAAGCTTGCGAGTGCGTATGAAAGGGTCTAAGTAAATTGTCAGCGCGAACGTTGTGCACGTTATAAATACGCTGAGTAAAGCTCCAAAGTATACTACGAGACTTTTATATAAATTTATTTAATGCATTTCTACATTATCATATACACGTACATATGTATATATATATATATATATATATATATATATATATATAT
>NW_014579036.1:45075-45511 GCF_000485595.1 Priapulus caudatus
CTCTTTTCTTCTACGCTCTCTCTCTCTCTCTCGCGCGCTCTCTTTCTCGCTCTCTTTCTCGCTTTCTCTTTCTCTCTCTCTCACACTCTCTCTCTATCTATCTTTCTCTGTCACCACCGTCCTCTCCCCCTCAGCTACAGCCGCAGAAGCAGTGTAGATCGTGTATAGGTAGTATCATAAGTAGATAATAGGGAATATTAACCTTATTATCCCTATTATCTACTTCTGGTAGTATATTTAGCGACTGATTGCGGTGAGAGATCTGTGTGGTAATCGGTGTCATTTGCAGAACGCTTCTGCCAAGATTGGCGTTAAACTACCTGCTTATTCGGTTTCCCCCGAGAGCACTGATAGTCTCCTCCCCCCCCACCCAGGTCCTCGATACATACACTGACCCTTGTCCTCCTCCTCCTCCTGCTCTCCCCTCCTCATCGCG
>NW_014579037.1:0-1530 GCF_000485595.1 Priapulus caudatus
CCTAACCCTAACCCTAACCCTAACCCTAACCCTAACAACAGTAACAGTAACAACAGTAACAGTAACAGCACTAACAGTAACAGCACTAACAGTAACAACAGTAACAGTAACAACAGTAACAGTAACAGCACTAACAGTAACAACAGTAACAGTAACAACACTATCAACACTATCAACACTAACAACACGAATATCACTGCACAACACTAACAACAAACACGAACGTTTTGAACGAAGAGGAAGGAAGAGAATGGAAACCAAATCTGGAATGACGAAACGAAGATACCATGGTCTGTCTCTCTCTCTGGCTCTCTGTGTCGCTCTGNTACTAGTAGTCACAGGCTACTACAGATATATCAAGATTAGTGTATTGTTTTGTGTGTTTTTCTCTTCTTTTTTTCAGGCCCCCCACAATCTGGATCACCACGTTGCCGTCGTGTGGGGGCTTGCGTACTCCTATGATTCTAAGGGCGAGGTCAGTATTGGTCTAACCATGCTGAACCGGCCAAGGAAGAGGAGTCAGACTAAGAGTGATCCAAACCCTGCACCTACTAATTATTACTTTATAATTCAACTCGTTTTTTCTTATTTTGTCAGGCGTCGATGGATGAACTGCCTTACAACCTCATCAACTGGTTCTGAGAATTCAGGAGTTCTCACACCATTGGGTGTGTGACATTCTTCTTTTATCTCCTTCCTAATCTTCTTTGTCATCATCATCTTCTTTTTCATCAGGGCTTCTACCAGAAAGATGGTTTCAGCCTTTGTCAATTTTGTTTAAAGTGAATGCATGTGCAAAAGTATATATTGTGTAATTGTATTATTGTTGGTACTGATTGTGTCAGTGTGTGTAATTGTGTTGATGTTGTGTGTATCGTACTGTTGTGTAACTGTATCGATGCTATATGTATCGTGTCAGTGGGTAATCGCTTTGATTCTGTCATGCAGGGTCAGCGGCTGTATGTACGCATCGTTTGGCATGTCCAGAGAATTCCTGAACCCGGCGGCCCGTCACTCGCTACACATCCTCGCTTGCCTCTACTGCAGTCACCGGACCACGCTGGTGAGCTCACTACCTGTCATGTTCCTCTACACTCACAGCCTTAATTACGCTAGCCCACCAGGGGGCTGCTTGTACGCTACCATTGTCAAGCGATATTTTTAAACTGGGGATGAATTTATGCTACAGATGGCCTGAAATCCTAGTCGTCCTAGCGTATAGTGCAAGCATGAGATCGTATAGTGCAAAGATTCTAATGTATAGTACAACATATAATGCAATAATTCTATCCTATAATGCAAGCAACTCTGATGTTGGTGGTGTGTTCTACGTTCCTCAGCAGAAGATTCTCAGCATCATCATCAACTTCATCAGCAAAGTCGCGGACACGTACTCACCATTGACACCATCGATGGACACAGATACATCGCAGATCAAGTGGCAAGCAGCGAGGGATCAAGATAATTGTATTGTTTTTTTTCCAGGTCCCCCACAATCTGGATCACCACGTTGCCGTAGTGTGGGCCCCC
>NW_014579037.1:2262-3503 GCF_000485595.1 Priapulus caudatus
TCTAAACCCCTTACCTTAAACTCCTCACCTCTAAACCCCTTACCTCTAAACTCCTAACGTCTACACTCTACCTTAAACTCCTCACCTCTAAACCCCTTACCTCTAAACTCCTCACCTCTAAACCCCTTACCTTAAACTCCTCACCTCTAAACCCCTTACCTTAAACTCCTCACCTCTAAACCCCTTACCTCTAAACTCCTCACCTCTAAACCCCTTACCTTAAACTCCTCACCTCTAAACTCCTTACCTTAAACTCCTCACCTCTAAACCCCTTACCTCTAAACTCCTAACGTCTACACTCTACCTTAAACTCCTCACGGCTACACTCTACCTTAAACTCCTCACCTTAAACTTCTCGCATCTTAACTCCCAATGTCTAAACCCCCAACTGTAAACTCCCAAATATAATTATAGTTATGACTATATACATATATAATTATATATAAAGTAAAAGTATAAGTAAAAAAGTAAAATATAGCATAATATAATAAGTAGAATAAGTATAAGTATAAGTTATAGTAGTATTATCAGGAGTGTATCAATATTGATACACTCCTGGTATTATATGTAGTATAATATAGTATAAGTAAAATTATATCCATACGTATAACGATTATCCTAACAGCAAATTCAACCAAGAGACAAATAGACTGATCAACACTGCGTATATCAGTAGATTTTGCAAGTGATCAAAGAGGAAGAAAGAGAATTCAGATATGGGGTGACAGAAACGAAGAAGCTAAACGTCAAGAAATTCTTTGAATATGAAGTTGTAGCAGCATTTATACAAGGGATACGACGTGAAATATCCTAATCTTCCAATAGCAAAAAGTCGCCAAAACAGGTGAGCCTCCCTTCACTTTCAGAACACGTTTTTTGCAACTTTTGCTTGCAAAGATCACGTGTAAATATGAATAGCTAAGAGCCTGAAGACCTACCTTGCTATAGATATTTATGTCTCTATCCCTGCATCTGCGAAACAGCCATGTCAGGCTAGACTGCCGAGTAGAGTTAGTATTGTGTTACGTATAATTATTGTATCTAGGCTGCATGCTGAGTATCTTCATATAAGTAATATTTCACCATTGCGAGTAGCTATGTAGGTTTGATATATATATATATTGTATCTAGGCTGCATGCTGAGTATCTTCATATAAGTAATATTTCACCATTGCGATTAGCTATATGTAGGTTTGATATATATACATATATATATATATATATTTATTTTATTTATTTAT